>NC_057808.1:98456818-98480504 GCF_018294505.1 Triticum aestivum
CCATATATGCTTTTGCCGCTGCAGCTCCACCTCTTTGCACCTCTTTGTCCTATAAGCTGAAATAGTCTTGATCTCGCGGGTGTGAGATTGCTGAGTCCCCGTGACTCACAGATACTTCCAACACCAGTTGCAGGTGCCGACGATGCCAGTGCAGATGATGGCGTCGATCTCAAGTGGGAGTTCGACGAGGAACGTGGTCGTTACTATGTGTCTTTTCCTGATGATCAGTAGTGGAGCCCAGTTGGGACGATCGGGGATCTAGCATTTGGGGTTGTCTTATTTCATCTGGATTTTGACCGTAGCCGGTCTTTATGATTGTATTTTGGATGATGTATGATGATAATTATGTATTGTGTGAAGTGGCGATTGTAAGCCAACTCTTTATCCCATTCTTGTTCATTACATGGGATTGTGTGAAGATGACCCTTCTTGCGACAAAACCACTATGCGGTTATGCCTCTAAGTCGTGCCTCGACACGTGTGAGATATAGCCGCATCGTGGGCGTTACACCCGGGTACGGTCTTGACAGCCGGCAGGTTCGATTGCATAGAGTCGCCAGAGGAGGGTGAAGTTTCCTGATAATTCGAGTCAGAAGAATTGAGCAGTTGACGTATAACACCCGCCAAAGGATGAAAAGGATATAAGTTGGAGATAACCTCGGTCCGGCGTTTCCTTGATGCCTCAGGTAAGCCGGAGGAGAGGTCAGCATCCTTGTTGGTCTGGGTGTGCCGCCGGCTCTCATGAATCTGTTGCTTCAAAAGAAATTGAGGATCTTGATAAGCTAAAGGATGTGAAAATCTTACTTTCCGGGTTACTCTTCGGACTTTCAGCCTTGGCAAGGGCTCCGAGTCGGAGGAAAGTGTCATTACCTCTTCAATCACCGGGTTACTTGCTCCGGTGTCATCCTGCTGATGAACAGTATTGATAAGATGGACAGAAAGAAACAAGAAATACAACAAGAGTTTACAGGTTCAGTGGTTACCTCTGACTCGGAGCTGTCACTTAGCTGAAGCAGCTCTGAGGCAGTAGGCCTGCTTCCCTTTTTGTGGGGAGTGGCTCTCTTGGCGGCATTCTTAGCCTTCCTGGCCTTCTTGGCCGCCTCATGGTCATACTTGACTTTCCAGAATTTATCATCAGCCTGAAAAATACAATGAAGCCATTCTTAAAGGTTCAGATGAAAACTATATAAGGAGAAAATAAGATGTTCAGATCAGCGATTTACCGCTGGGGCCGGGTTGGTCTTGCAGAAGGGGCTTAAGCCGGTCCTCCCGCAGTCTGCCAAGCTCTCATTCAAGAGGGCCTTGTCATGTCTTCAGCAACGTCTTCAGGAAGATCGTTGCAGCTGTGTCGCAGGGGGTCATCCTTCCGGCCCGTGTAATCACACATTAAGCCAGGGCGGCGGCTCAAGGGGATTACCCGCCAGGAGATTCAAAACCGGACCAGATCGATGCCGTTGAGGCCGTTGCCCAGGAGAGCCTTGATCTTGTTGATGGTGGGGATCAGAGGTTGGCGCTCCGCCTGAGATAGCTTGTCTGACAGAGGGTGAGTTGGTTCCAGACGCGAGGGACGGAAGCCGGGCAGCGGGCTCTCGTCAGCCGGCGAAGTGTCCTGGCAGTAGAACCACGTCTGGTTCCAGTCCTTTGGGTGGCTTGGCGGCTCGGCGTAAGGAAAAAGGCAGTCTCTCCGGCGTTGAATGGAGATTCCACCAAGTTCCAGGCTTGGTCCGTTGGCGCACGCATTCTGGCGATTCAAATAGAATAGCTCTCTAAAGAGCAGAAGGCTGGGCTCTTCTCCAAGGTAGACTTCGCAGAACACTTGGAAGTTGCATATATTGGACACAGAGTTGGGTCCTATGTCTTGTGGCCGCAGATCAAAGAAATTCAGCACATCTCTAAAGAACTTTGAGCCGGGCGGTGCGAAGCCCCGGCTCATGTGATCCGCAAATATTACCACCTCCCCGTCCCTTGGCTGTGGTCTCTCCTCTGACGGGTCAGGGGCGCGGTAAGACATGACATCCTTCTTGGGCAGGTAACCCGTTTTCACAAAATCCGCTAAGGTTTCGTCAGTGACGTTGGACTTCATCCAGTTGCACGTGATGGGTGCTTTGGGAGCTTTGGGAGGCATGGTGAAAGTCGGAAGCCTATGATAAAAGGAAATGTCCGGTTTAAATATAAGCCGGAGGAAATTTACAGTTCAATGATTAAAGTGGCGGCTTATGAAGGGGCCTAATGACATATAGCTAAGTGCATCGGGTTATCTAAGCCGCTGGAGGTATTGAGAGTAATTCAATTGTCTACAGCTTTATCATAAATGAGCCGGAAAATTTTACGGCGCGTGGCTTCTTTGAGACGGAAATGTAAGCCGCCATAGCTCAGCAGATGCAGTTTTTTACTAAGTGTGGTGAAAACAAGTTTCACAGATCACAGTGAATATTTTGGATCAAAATGGTCGACTAAAAGGAAAAGTTTCTAGACCTAAAACAGAGGCAGAAGAAGTTCGCAGGTTTGAACGGAGCCTCTATGCAATAAAAGGGGATCTATGTACATTGGGAATGGAGGTGAAACAACTACCGCAATAGTTCTATGGTCTAAAGATCAAGAAAGGTGGTAAAAATGAAATCTACCAAGAACTCGCAAGGAATGGCGACGAACACGGGAAGAACAGCAAGAACCCTAACGCGGATCTATTCTACGGAGTAACAAGGACTTACAGGTACTGGAGAGTTGCGGAGGTCGCCGTTGTTTATCTGATCACGTCAGGTTGATGCAACGGCCTGAGTCGGTGAAGACAGGAAGACCCGCGGTGGCGGCGGCTATGGAGCTCGAGCGAAGAACAGTGGCGAGAGGAGGAAGACGAGTGGCTGGAGGCTCAACGGGCCGGGCTATTTATAAGGCGAAGGCTCATAAGTGGGCGCGAGAAACGAGGAGGCCATGGCGCGGTTATCTCACCATAAAAACGCCTCGATTTTCGGGATGGCAGTAAAGATAAGATCCGTTGCGGATATGGTGGAGTAAAAAATGGACTTAATGGAAGATGACGTCACGACGGGTTATAGCCTTCACACAATTGTAAGCCGGAGATTTTCTGTCGAAAGGATTGAAGATTGACATGAGCCGGCTCAAATCAATCTGGGGCCTAATGTTGAGGATATAAACCTTAGAGTCACCCACCTGGAGGGGCCGGGTTACTCATAGTGGTCATCGCCTGAAGCCCGGCGCCGAGCTTGAAGACGGCGGGCCAAAGATGGGCTTAAGACCCAGACGTGGCTTAAAGCCCGTAGTTACAACCGCTATTATGATAGAACTTGTAGTGTAAGGCAAGAATAGTTGAGAGTCCGGGCCGAACACTCTTATGAGCCGGCCGGGACTCTGAGAGCCGCTGGGCGTCAACCTCTCTATATAAAGGGACGACCCGGCGGCGGTTTAGGGGCAGAAAGATCTCATCGAGAGCCAGGCATAGCAATTAAGCTCCCTGGTCATCGAAACCCTAATCAATACCACCTCAACTGGACGTAGGCTTTTACCTTCACCGTAAGGGGCCGAACCAGTATAACCCTCGTGTCCCTTGTCTCGTTTAACCCCTTCAAGCTTCCTAGTTGCGATGGCTCCACGATTAAGTCCTAGCTCGAGGACATCTGCCGTGACAATTGCACGACACATTTGCTAATTCTTAAGGTTTTTTTGGAGCCCATATTCTTTTTGTTAGCATTACAACCCATATTGTGGCCAACATCCACCGGAGGGGGGCACCTGGGTGCGCAAAACCCACCAGGGCGCGCCCCCTCCTGGCGTGCCCAGGTGGGTTGTCCCCACCTGGTGGCCCCGCAGACCCTGAAACCGATGCTATAAAATCCTATTTTTATAGAAAAAATCAGGGAGAAAGAATTATCGCGATCCACTAGACGGATCCGACGTCACCTCCTATTCTTCATTGGGAGGCCAGATCTGGAGTCCGTTTGGGGCTCCGTAGAGGGGGATCTTCATTCTTCGTCATCACCAACCCTTCTCCATCGCCAATTCCATGATGCTCCCCACCGGGAGTGAGTAATTCCTTCGTAGGCTCACTGGTCGATGAGGAGTTGGATGAGATTCATCATGTAATTGAGTTAGTTTTGTTAGGTCCTGATCCCTAGTATCCACTATGTTCTAAGATTGATGTTGCTATGACTTTGCCATGCTTAATGCTTGTCACTTTGGGCCCGGGTGCCATGAATTCAGATCTGAACCGTTTATGTTATCACCATTATATCCATGTTCTAGATCCGATCTTGCAAGTTATAGTCACCTACTACGTGTTATGATCCGGCAACCCCGGAGTGACAATAGTCGGGACCACTCGCGGTGATGACCGTAGTTCGAGGAGTTCATGTATTCACCGTGTGTTAATGCTTTGTTCCGGTTCTATATTAATAGGAGGCCTTAATATCCCTTAGTTTCCAACAGGACCCCGCTGCCACAGGAGGGTAGGACAAAAGATGTCATGCAAGTTCTTTCCATAAGCATGTATGACTATTTACGGAATACATGCCTACATTATATTGATGAACTGGAGCTAGTGCTGTATTGCCCTAGGTTATAACTGTCTCATGATGAATATCATCCAACAAATTACCGATCCAATGCCTACGAATTTATCCTATATTTTTCTTGCTAAGTTACTACTTCTATCGTTACTGTTGCACTTGCTACAAAACTAATGCTGTCACTGTTACTGTTACTGTTACTATTACTGTTGTCACTATTATCAAAACTATCATATTACTTTGCTACTGATCATGTTGCTGCAGATAAATAATCTCCGGGTGTGGTTGAATTGACAACTCAGCTGCTAATACCTTCAAATATTCTTTGGCTCCCCTTGTGTCGAATCTATAAATTTGGGTTGAATACTCTACCTCGAAAACTGTTGCGATCCCCTATACTTGTGGGTTATCATATGCTTGCTATGTCTCATTGCCATGATAAAAATGCCTCTATTTCCTCTAGTTATTGTGCTAACAATGTAGAGGAAAACCAACGTTCCACAGAACAAGATATGGTCTTGAATGGTGCCTCAAGGGATCCTACATCATCATCTATTGTTTCTCACTTTTGCCTTATGGCTAAGGCTTCAAATGTATCTCCTACTTTGAACCTCAGTATGTCTCTTGATGATGATGTTGATGCTAATGAGGATGAGGATATTGATGAAGGGAATGATAATGTTTCTTCCTTAAAAATTAAGGGGAAAATGATTCTAAAGCTCTTCATAAGAATAAAATTGCTCGTTCCAACTTCAGGGAAATCATGTCTATTGCCATTGAGGGCAAGAAATACATTGAGGGGTTGGAATCTCATCTTGAGGAGCATGATGTCACCATTGAGAAAATGGAAGGTCATGAGCGTGATTACGCTAATGAGATTGTGAACCTCTCTCAAGCTCTTGAACTTTAACAAACTACCAAGGAATCTCTTGAGGAGACCTTTGCTCTAGAGTTATCTAAAGTAAAAGAATCCGGTGATAGAGCCCTTGAGGTGGCCAATGATTTCAAAACAAAAAATGACAAGCTTGAAGTTGCACATGTCAAACTCCTTGAGGACTTCTATCACCTAAAAAATGGCTCAAGGGTCATTAAGAGTGAGCTCATCGGACTCACCGAGTCTCATGCACAACTTAAAGCTTCGTATTTAAAAGAGCTTGCCAAGTTGCCTTCTCGTCTTGTTATTAATGATGATGCTTGTGTGTAACACCCCGCATGTAACTTTCCATATTTGTAACTCCGACTCTTGCCATTTTCGGCTATGTGTTATGATATTCCCTTCGTGGTCGGGTTTTGTTTGTCGTTTTGCATTTTGTTCATGTCATGCATTTCATATCATGTCATCATGTGCATTGCATTTGCATACGTGTTCGTCTCATGCATCCGAGCATTTTCCCCGTTGTCCGTTTTGCAATCCGGCGCTCCCATCTCCTCCGGTGCACCCCTCTTGTATTCTTTCATGAGCGCGTGTCTAACATTCTCGGAATGGACCGAGGCTTGTCAAGTGGCCTTGGTATACCACCGGGAGACCACCGGTCAAGTTTCGTTCCATTTGGAGGTCGTTTGGTACTCCACCGGGAGACCCACGGCGCAACCCCTCTTCTCCACCGCCTCCCTCCGGCCTCACCTCCTCCCTCCGGACTCATTCATACGGCCGCCGCCCCGCCTCGCCTTCCCCTCCATCGTCGCCGGCAGACAGGGCCCGAGTCCGAGCTCTCTCCCAGATCTCGATCCACTACTGTAGCAGGTTGACCCGAGACCCTCCCGAGATTTCTCTAAGTTATTTTTCTCTACAGCAAGTGCCCCTGTTCATCAGTGCATAACTCTCTGCATATAGCTCCGTTTCGTGCGTGTAATATGTCAAATTGTTTGTCTCGTGATGTTCTACATTATCTTCAACTGCACCATATTCATTAGAGGCCATCTTGATGCCCAAATCTCTATTGCAAGAGGGCTAGTTGCTGTTATCTGCTGGTTCTTAACAGAACTTGGAGATTTGTCATTTTTGTATCATTTTATCTGTGCATCTTATGGGCATGATCTCTACAAGTGTTTTGTTACATGCCATGCCATCTTTCTGGTGGTGTATGCCATGTATTTTTGTGATCTCTGTGGTGACTAGCACAAGCATGCAAACTAGGCTCCGTAATGTTTCTGATTTCAGGGACTTAGTGATTTCTCCAAGTCCTTGTCTGCTGTTATTTTGTTTCCATGTAAACTTGATGCTACCGAGAGATCCATGCATATTTTGGAGATGTTCAGTAAGGATGTTTTGTAGATATAGTTGTAATTTATCCGTTCCTGCCCTTGTTTGCAATTATGGAGTGCCATATCATTACTCAATCGTGCTCTACTTTTGCTATAAAATATTTCTGGCAGATTCTTAACATGATATTCACTTTTGCCAAGCTTATTGTAGTTGATCCATAGATGCTATGCGTTTGTTCTTGCCATGGATAGCTTCATAAACATGCCATATTGCTGTAGGTATTCTGTTTTTGTCATGCATTGCTCTGTAGTGAGTGCATCAAGCTCACAAACATGCCTTCATATTATTGTTTCTGCCATGCTCTGATTTTCTGGCAAGTCTGAAACCTGTTAACGAAACTTGCTATGTTTACATGCTTGCCATCATATCTTCTGGTCCTTTTTGGCTTATGGTCAGTAAGGGACTTTTGTCATATGAATTCAGTAGAATACTGCCATGCCTTGTTTTGCCATCTTAAGTTCCTGTAGCATGTTGATTTCGTGCTCTGAACATTGCTACCTGATGCTGTTTTCTGCCATGTCCAGTAATTTCACCAAGTCTGGAACCTGTTATCTTTTGCACTTCTGCCATGCTTGTTTGAGCTTGTTATGTTGTGATCTAGCCGTAGCTCAGTGTTCATCTTTTGTCAAGCATCTCCTGTAGATTACTGTCATATGCTTTGTTGCAATTTTGGAGTGCTGTAGCATTGTTGCTTGTTGCATTTTAAGTGCTAGCATGCTGTTAATCGCAGATTCGTGTCATTCTTGTTTTGCTTGCCATTTGCAAACCGTGCATCCGTTTCTGGTGATCTTTATATCGATTTCGACCGATATCATCTCATATTTCCAGTAGAATGCTTGGTTTGCCAAGTTACTGCCTTGTTCATCATTTTCCTTCCGGGGCACGCATATGCATCACATATCATATCCTGCATATCATACATGTTTTGCATCATGTTGCTTGTGCATTTCTCGTGGTTGATTGTGGTTCCGTTGCTTGTGTTCTTGTCTTGGGTAGAGCCGGGAGACGAGTTCGTGAACGAGGAACCTATTGAGTACGCTTACGAGGATCAAGCTTTCGACAACTCCGAGAACCTTGCAGGCAAGATGACAACCCCTCGAAATCACTTCTATCTTTGCTTTGCTAGTTGTTCACTCTATTGCCATGCTGCGCTACCTATCACTTGCTATATCATGCCTCCCATATTGCCATGTCAGCCTCTAACCATCCTTTCCTAGCAAACCATTGTTTGGCTATGTTACCGCTTTTGCTCAGCCCCTCTTATAGCGTTGCTAGTTGCAGGTGAAGTTGAAGTTTGTTCCATGTCGGAACATGTATATGTTGGGATATCACAATATCTCTTATTTAATTAATGCATCTATATATTTTAGTAAAGGGTGGAAGGCTCGGCCTTATGCCTGGTGTTTTGTCCCACTCTTGCCGCCCTAGATTCTGTCATACCGGTATTATGTTCCTTGAGTTTGCGTTCCTTACGCAGCCGGGTGATTTATGGGACCCCCTTGACAGTTCGCCTTGAATAAAACTCCTCCAGCAAGGCCCAACCTTGGTTTTACCATTTGCCACCTAAGCCTTTTCCCCCGGGTTTTCGCGAGCCCGAGGGTCATCTTTATTTTAACCCCCGGACCAGTGCTCCTTCGAGTGCTGGCCCAAACCGAGCGATGTTCGGCGCCCCCTGGGCAACCAGGGTCTATGCCAACCCGACGTCTGGCTCATCCGTTGTGCCCTGAGAACGAGATATGTGCAGCTCCTATCGGGATTTGTCGGCACATTCGGGGGCTTTGCTGGTCTTGTTTTACCATTGTCGAAATGTCTTGTAAACCGGGATTCCGAGACTGATCGGGTCTTCCCGGGAGAAGTTTTATCCTTCGTTGACCGTGAGAGCTTATGATGGGCTAAGTTGGGACACCCCTGCAGGGTATTATCTTTCGAAAGCCGTGCCCGCGGTATTGAGGCAGATGGGAATTTGTTAAAAATTCGTGTAAAAGTTGGTCATTCTACTTTCTAATAGAGTCGTGAGTTAATGTCCGGTTGTAGAGAACTTGTCACTTGACCCAATTTAAAATACATCAACTGCGTGTGTAGACGTGATGGTCTCTTCTCGGCGGAGTCCGGGAAGTGAACACGGTCTGAGTTATGTATGACGTAAGTAGGAGTTCAGGATCACTTCTTGGTCATTGCTAGATGACGACCGTTCCGTTGCTTCTCTTCTCGCTCTCAGTTGCGTATGTTAGCCACCATATATGCTTGTTGTCGTGGAATTAACACGTCAGATGTCCTTAGTGTCAGGACTTAGTCGCGAGGCCAACGCATTTATGTGGTAGCTTGAGAGGGGTTGAGTGGAATCGAGAGACGCAACACAAGACAAGGATTTAGACAGCTTCGGGCCCCGGGAAACATTATCCGGTAACAACCCTACATGCTGTTTGAGGCTAGGTCTCATTATGATCACGGGAGAGTCGCCGGGAACCGGCTCTCGGTGTCTAGCCCTAGAGATTGTTTCTTGTTACTTGTCCCTCTTTAGGGTGCCCTGCCCCTCCTTATATAAGTTAGAGGGGTGGGTTACATGTGGAGTCCCAATAGGACTACGACTAGTCTATCTTCTCTTACAAGTTGATTACAAGTCTGGGTCTTGCTTCCTCGTAAAGGAAATATTCGTCATCCCTTTCCTCTTAATCCGGCCCATCATAACGTGAGCCGGCCTTCTGGGCTTTGGGCCTTGTTGTCTATCTGACCCGCCCGCCGGGTTACTAATGAGTCGCCAAGATCAGGCAGGTTATCTGTGAATCGCCAAGCTCCGGGCAGGTCACGAGTGAGTCGCCAATTCCGGCCGGGTCATACCGCGGGGTATATCCCCGACATTAGCCCCCAGTTTGATTTGGATTCATCCATGTTAAACTGATCCTGTAAAATAAACACAAGAACAAACTTGATAGCTTGTGCTCCGGGTTAAATTTTTGTAAGCCGGCACCTGATGATCTTTAAATCCTTGTCATTTCCTTCTTGATACATGCCCATGAACTCATCACAAATCTCCTTTAGTAGATATGTTCAAACTTTGTGAATGCAAAAAATCCAGATACTTCTTGTAAGAAATCCGGGTCAATAGGCCAGCTTCAGAGTCAATTTGCTGGCATTGGTCTCTTGTAGAGAAATATTGTAAGAAATAATCCACTTGAGTCGGCCTTTAATGCTCTGACTTGACAAAAATATTGGTCTTGAAATATTCAACTGATATTCAGCCGGCTTAAAGATGTAGATCTTGCCGATTTATGATTTGCAAAATCACCGGGTTATAAAAACTGAGGGTTCCGGGTCATAATTGTCACCGATGCCGGTTTATGATTTTTGCAGACACCAGGTCAATCTAATTTACTCAAAACTGAGAATTTGAAGATATTTCTCCCTTATATCCATATTACCTGTAGCCCCCAAGGGCCGGTTTAATCATCATGAATAAGCCGGGACTTATCACCATGGCTTTAAATAAAATCCAGTTGTGTAGCCCCCATGAGTCGGCTATAGTGATAGTAGTGTAGCCGGGTCATCCTAGAATTGTCTTGAATTGTTGTCGGGAGCAATTGGTAGTCCCCAAGGGCCGGCTCATTACGATGTGATGAGTCGGGTCTTCAATGAAGTGAGCAAAAAATGACTTTGCATTAGCCCCCAAGTGCCATGGTGCATGCTGGCAGTGACATGGGACTTGCACATTTTATGTAATCTCAACTTGAATAATGTAGCCCCCAAGTGCCGGGTTGTAAGCCTGCAACGACTCGGGACTATTCCTATCATTGTAGAATAAATCATATCCATTGATAAAATAATAGCCATTGCGCTGAAGCGACTTTGAAAACCTTAATCATAATATTAGTTTCTGATAACCATAATAAAAATCCAGCCATGTTGGCTATTAAAGATTTGACTAACCCGGTTTGAAAACCTCAATCATTCAAATCATAACGAAAATCCAGCCAAGTTTGGCTATTTAAAGATTTCAAATACCTTATCTGTTGACAAGTAAATCCGGAGTTTAAATACCCGGCGGCTCTTGGCCGATGGCGATTTATTACGCCTCCATTGTAAGCCGGAATTTTTATAACCCGGCTATTTATAGCCTTTGAGAAAATCAAGAATTAATAACCCTTTTGAGACACCAATGTCAATCTTTCGATGATGGGCTTGAACTGAATCATTTATGTAAGTCATAGCTCTGTAAATCCTGCACAGAGTTTAAATAACATATGCCCTGGCGACTTAACGTCAAAAGCCAGGGCGGGTAACCACCCAAATGTAGTCTTACCCTGCACACAAGTAGATCACAAGATCCCTATGATCCCTTGAATGATACCGCCGGTTTATGTGACCCGGACAGTGAGGGTGAGAACCCAATGCTGTAAAAGCCGGCACACATGATATTTGTGACAACTCAAATATTTGTGATTACCAAAACTGTATGAGAAACAGATAAATTTTTTGAGGCTTCTGATTCGAATACGATCAGTAAACCGTTCCAATGGGGTTAAGCTAAGATTCGAATACGATCATATAGCCCCCAGTGGCGTTGGCGTTGCCGATCAAAGTGGGTATCGACAGCTATGTTCTCTTTGGTTCGAATACGACCTATGTTTGAACAGGAAGCCCCCAAATGACCTTAAGAGTTGTTTAGCGACGCTGATTCGAATACGATCCACGTCGATTCCCAAAGGGGTTGAGCTATGATTCGGATACGATCAAGAAGCCCCCAAATAGGTTCAGCAGTTTGCCAATCAAAAGGGTATCGACCGCTATGTTTTCTTTGGTTCGAATACGACCTATGTTTGAACAGGAAGCCCCCAAGTGACCATATAAGATTAAGCATTGCACCGATCAAGAGAGTACTGATAGCTATGCCCAATGAGCAGGAAGCCCCCAAGTGACCATATAAGATAAGCCGTAAGGCGGAATACCTATGTTTGAACCGCGCATCATGGCAGCCAGTTCTTTTTGGCAACCTTTAATTTTTCCTGAGAACTCGAATCTTGCGAGAGATTAATTCTTTTCGAACCGGAACTTTGAACCGGATTTGAGAGCTTAAAAGCTTTGTAAGAGACAAATTTACCTTGAGCCGGATGTTTGAACCGGATTTGAGAGCTTCAAAGCTTTGCGGGAGAGAGATGTCTCTTGAACCGGATTTTAAACCGGAAT
Organism: Triticum aestivum; assembly: GCF_018294505.1. Lineage (NCBI taxonomy): Eukaryota > Viridiplantae > Streptophyta > Magnoliopsida > Poales > Poaceae > Triticum > Triticum aestivum. The sequence goes on from NC_057808.1 coordinate 98,468,789, forward strand.
CTTTATTTTAAGCCGGATATTTTTCTGACGGCCTTTAAATTTGCATCGATAGAGTAGTAAACTCCAGGGCCGGGTTATTTTTTCCTCCAATGACCCGGAATTCTTGAGCCTGCTGAAGCTGGCATGATTTGTTGAGTCATGTCATTGTAGCCCCCGAGTCTCAAGACGACTCAAGGAGTTGGCTTGAGATTCTCCATATTTGACCATAGCAGAAGGTGTGTATCATTGGCGTTGATAGCGCGATGTGAATCCACAGAAGGTTGAAAATGACTGTGGCGGGTTATAAATGATCCCGTATGAGCCGTGTCAGCAACTCGGCCAATGGTTCCTTCCAACTGGCTGTTTGAAGTTAACCGAACTATAGTGGCGGCGATTTGTGCGCCTGCCCATTGAACCATCCAGTGCAAACGGCGGCTGATAACATATGATAATTTGCCTCCAATTTGTTGGAAGAAAACCGGGCTTCCCAAGTAGTGACCTGCTCATACTCAATACACAGCTCATGCAGACAGGTGCGGCTCGGTGTGTTGATGCAGACCAGGCCGCGAGAGGCGGACGGAAAAGGCGACCGCAACATCTGAGGCGGCACAGACAGATGAACCGGCCGTGGCATTGTAAGCCGGTGTGGACGGGCAAGTTGTCCTCCTTGTTGTAAGATGGCGTGGTCGCAAGAGACGGCCACGACGTTGTAAGCCGGCGCGGTCGCGAGAGACGGCCACGACGTTGTAAGCCGGTGCGGGAGTCCGTTGAGTAACGATGACCATCTGTGCCCAAAAGATGTTGGCATGCCTCCATCTCCGCGGTATAATACCACCTTTTATCATAAATAATTGCCCTGCATAAACAATATTGCAGACCAAACCAAAGATAAACTTGTCCTTTGACAACAACAACATGTGCTAATAAAACAAACTTGGATGGATATCACCTGATTTGTTTGGACGACGGATGATCCGTTTATCGCGACAGAGGTGGCTCAGGCAGACCAGCGACTCAATATAGTTCTGGCGGCTCAGGCAGACCGGCGACTTAATATAACCCCGGCGGCTCAAAACGGCAAGGGCGGCTCAACACGGCTCCGGCGGGTTGATGTAGATTAAGCTGCACGGGCGGTGACTTGCGCACACCTGTTCCATCAGTAAGCGGGCGCAGACGCCGGTGCGTGATGGTGCTGACGTACACTTCATAGGCACAATATGGCACCACCTTTTCTGCACATAAAAATATACATACCAAAGTAATTGTTCCTTGATGAAAACAATATGTTTAATAAAATATACTTAAACGGATAGATATCACCTGATGTATTTTGAACGGCAGACATGAAATGTCCGCTAGAATCTGTCTAGGATGTCTTGTACTGTGATTTCAACCTTTAAACAGACAAAGTACTACCAGTACTTGGCCATATGTGGGATGCAGCAGTAACTTGGAATGGAGATGAACCGGTAACAGCGGCATGCGGCGGAGCGCGTCTGAAGTGGCACAAGGCGTGGCGGGTCGTGGCCACGGCGACAGGCTACAGCTGAAGCGAGCGTTGAGACTGCAGAGACCCAGGTAGTTACTGTAGCAACGGTGGGTTGAGGCTGGTGCTGCAGTTGCAGAGGGGCGTCGGCGGCTCGCGGCAAGTGCGGCCCGGCAAAACGGGCGGCTCTGCGGCTGAGAGGCGCTGGCCGAGACCAACTTGGTGGCGCGTCAGAGCCCACGCGTAAGCGGAGAAGCGGAGCAGACCCGGCAGTAGCCGGCGCATGCGGGCCCGGTAGGGGTGGTGAGATGGTGGCGCGGCGCGGCAACCGTGACAGTGGGTCGCGGGCGGAGGCTGGTATTTCTCCTTATCCATCTTGATAATTTTGGATGTAGTCAAACTTGTACTGATGATCCTCAGCAGATGTTTTTTTTTGATCTGGGACTATTTTGCCTTGTACACCAAACGCTGGTAGCAGTGTGAGGAGCGCCCATGAGATATTCCTCTGAATATGCACTATCTACCAGTAGTTTTTAACAGTGCATGTAACACTGATTTTTAATTAAATCTCAAGATCCACGTGAATACTATTGTACTCATTGCCGGCAGGTTATCCCTTGCTAAACAGTACCCAGCTCCTCACAAAATCAGAGCTCGCATAGGACCCCTCGAACAGAATGGCTTGCAGCTTATAATTCTTTTTTCAGGTAAGTTTGCCACTGAGCTAGGTACATATTCGAACACATAACCAGTCATTCAGGTATACAACTGTTCCATACGTAAATGCTTCCTCAATGGTTCTGCAGCATCACATGGCTGAAAAAACACTGATCCCTTCAATTCAAGTAAACCTGTGCGTTATTGTCTGTAACTGATCCATCATGAACTATGCCTAGCAGTCATTGTAGAAAATCGCACGGATAAGCTGGATGTGCAACCGGAGGCGGCGGCTCGCGGGTGTAGCAAAAGAGACGGCGGAGTCGAGCCACGGCCGCGAGTGGCGAGCTGGCGGCGACTCTGCAATGTGACCGGCTCGTGGCGCGGGAGCGCATGTGGCCGGCTTAATGCGTGCCTGGCGACTTGAAGAAGCTTGAGGCGGACATCTGGTCTAGGCCACGTCAGAGGCAATCTGAGGCAGCGGCCCAGGAACAGCAACGGGGCGGGTCACAACCGCTCGACTAGTGTGAAACCGGCAACTTAGAACAGCGCCGTGGTAGCTCGAGCGACATCAGCGAAGCAGGTCTACGGCGGAGGCTGCAGCTGCGGCTCGGCGGGTCAACCCGGTGCGGTTTGATCAGTGCTGTAGCAGAGGAAACGAAAGGCCGGACCGGCGACTCAGCGCGGGACGGCAGCAGAAGGAGCGGAGGGCTGGCCCGGCGGCTCAGCAGGGGCCATGACGTCTTGCGGAGGCGTATTGCAACGGTGGCGGGTTGACTCGGGGGCAGCCGGTAGCCTGAGGCCGCGCGCGCGACCGCAGCGGCAGAGTTGCTGCTCAGCCGGGTTGAGGCAACCGCAGTCATTGTACGCAGATTAGGAACCGTGGCAGCCTACGGCGAGGTAAGCCGGCGAGGCGGCTCAGATCAGGGTCACGGCGATGGCGGCCCCCTGCAAGACTGCAGATCACAGCAACGGAGGGCGGCTCGACGTAGACCGGCAACTCAGCAGCTCAGAGGCGGTTCGTAGTGAGGCCGCTCCGGCGAGGGCGGCACAAGGAGGCTCGAGGCGGGTCTGCGGTTTGGACGGTAAACAACTCATCTCACAGAGGCGACGACCAGGGCAACTTGAGGTCGAAGCGATCCGGAGGCCAGGCGACCAGGTCGGCCAAGGCAGAGCAGTCGTAACTCGGATTCGGCGAGGCGGGTCAACCCTGGCCAGTTTGACCCCTCGTCGGGGTCGTAGTGGTTGTGTGGAATCCACGCCCGTTCTTTGTACGATCATTGCACACGAAGGTCTCGTGTTAACCAGCAAAGCTTTATCCGATTCATACTGGCGGCGGTTTTGCGGTGTTATCCCAACGATTTCGACTAAAAAAACCTTGAATCATATGGAGACTTGTGTCCGCGGCGGCTCACAGGCGCAACCCTAACTCCCGATCTCAAACTCATATCCGCCGTCGTTGAATCTTCCTTCAATCTTGACTGATGAACTCGTGGTTGATGTGAGTTATTCCATGCCGGCTCTTGTTCAACTAGAAAATTACGAACTTCTTGATTCCTGAAAGAGATCCTCCAAGAACTCAACACCACCGTGCGCGAGCCCCACGGTGGGCGCCAACTGTCGTGGAATTAACATGTCAGATGTCCTTAGTGTCAGGACTTAGTCGCGAGGCCAACGCATTTATGTGGTAGCTTGAGAGGGGTTGAGAGGAATCGAGAGACGCAACACAAGACAAGGATTTAGACAGCTTCGGGCCCCGGGAAACATCATCCGGTAACAACCCTACATGCTGTTTGAGGCTAGGTCTCATTATGATCACGGGAGAGTCGCCGGGAACCGGCTCTCGGTGTCTAGCCCTAGAGATTGTTTCTTGTTACTTGTCCCTCTTTAGGGTGCCCTGCCCCTCCTTATATAAGTTAGAGGGGCGGGTTACATGTGGAGTCCCAATAGGACTACGACTAGTCTATCTTCTCTTACAAGTTGATTACAAGTCCGGGTCTTGCTTCCTCGTAAAGGAAATATTCGTCATCCCTTTCCTCTTAATCCGGCCCATCATAACGTGAGCCCGCCTTCTGGGCTTTGGGCCTTGTTGTCCATCTGACCCGCCCGCCGGGTTACTAATGAGTCGCCAAGATCAGGCAGGTTATCTGTGAATCGCCAAGCTCCGGGCGGGTCACCAGTGAGTCGCCAATTCCGGCCGGGTCATACCGTGGGGTATATCCCCGACAGCGCCCCCTGGGCAAACAGGGTCTATGCCAACCCGACGTCTGGCTCATCCGTTGTGCCCTAAGAACGAGATATGTGCAGCGCCTATCGGGATTTGTCGGCACATTCGGGGGCTTTGCTGGTCTTGTTTTACCATTGTCGAAATGTCTTGTAAACCGGGATTCTGAGACTGATCGGGTCTTCCCGGGAGAAGTTTTATCCTTCGTTGACCGTGAGAGCTTATGATGGGCTAAGTTGGGACACCCCTGCAGGGTATTATCTTTCGAAAGCCGTGCCCGCGGTTATGAGGCAGATGGGAATTTGTTAATGTCCGGTTGTAGAGAACTTGTCACTTGACCCAATTTAAAATACATCAACTGCGTGTGTAGCCGTGATGGTCTCTTCTCGGCGGAGTCCGGGAAGTGAACACGGTCTGAGTTATGTATGACGTAAGTAGGAGTTCAGGATCACTTCTTGGTCATTGCTAGATGACGACCGTTCCGTTGCTTCTCTTCTCGCTCTCAGTTGCGTATGTTAGCCACCATATATGCTTGTTGCCGCTGCAGCTCCACCTCATTGCACCATCCTTTTCCTATAAGCTTAAATAGTCTTGATATCGCGGGTGTGAGATTGCTGAGTCCTCGTGACTCACAGATTCTACCAAAACAGTTGCAGGTGCCGACGACGCCAGTGCGGATGATGGGATCGATCTCAAGTGGGAGTTCGATGAGGAACGTGGTCGTTACTATGTGTCGTTTCCTGATGATCAGTAGTGGAGCCCAGTTGGGACGATCGGGGATCTAGCATTTGGGGTTATCTTATTTTCATTTGGATTTTGACCGTAGTCGGTCTATATGTTTGTATTTTGGATGATGTATGAATTATATTTATGTATTGTGTGAAGTGGCGATTGTAAGCCAACTCTTTATCCCATTCTTGTTCATTACATGGGATTGTGTGAAGATGACCCTTCTTGCGACAAAACCACTATGCGGTTATGCCTCTAAGTCGTGCCTCGACACGTGGGAGATATAGCCGCATCGTGGGCGTTACAAGTTGGTAATCAGAGCCATCCCCGACTTAGGAGCCCCCTGCTTGATCGAATCGCTGGCGTTGTTGAGTCTAGAACAAAAATGTTTTGAGTCTTAGGATTATATATATATATCGGAGAGTAGGATTCTTTTTACTCCTCAGTCCCTTCATCGCTCTGGTGAGGTCTCCTGACGTAGAAGTTTTGTCTATTCTCTCTCAAATTTCACTAATTTTTTTTAGGATCACGCGGGTATCTTGGAATCGTTCCGATGGTTTTGTGATGAGAACATTGTTCTTGGTGCCTCCTGACATTTAGGGGTTGTGGCAGTGTCCCGGGGAGTTGAGCTCCGAGGTGTTGTCGTCACAATTTTATCGTTGCAGTTCTAGAATACCTGAGTTTCGCCGACATCGAAATCTCTTTTATGCAGTTGTTGGTGAGATCACCTCGACGCCACCCAGTACTGGGGCGGGAGTTCGGGAGTATTGCCATAACTTGTATAACGGATGTTTTTCGAAGGTTGAGGTAAACGATTTCCGAAGGTTTCTCGGTTATGTGTTGACGGATGGATACAGCTGGATCTAGGGATTGCTAGTTTGGGTGATATATTTTGTGTCCCCTGTATCCCCAACACCAGATTGCATAACCAGAAAGTTTCGGGAGTTTATAAGTGGGAATTCAAGTAGCCTTAGGATATCTTTCCGATAGACGCATGATATGAGATTGGGGTTCGACGTCTAGTGGTCCGCTTGTACACGGTTGGTTTTACAGTGGTCTCATAGTGTCTTAAAGAGTCCTTGGCTATGCCGACTCGGGGACGCTTCATATGTCATGTGCACAGCCTTGTACATGATGGTGCTGTACGATTGAGCCCGTGTGGGCCCCACCACGAAAACTTCGGACGAAATTTCTATCATATGTTTGTTCCGGCTTATTTTGCAAGCCAATACTTTGTTTTGTTTTCAATTGTGGTATTCGAGTTGCTTCGAAGTCATATGTTGATTCCATATCTTTTTCTAAGTGGCTTCTCAACTTATGGAAGTGTGATGATTTACTACGGAATTCATTCGTTCATCTTTGTTCGAATGTTTATTGTGAAGACTATATGTTGCAATGTCTATCTGTTGATTCTACTTATCTATTTGTCTATCAAGATGCTAACGGATGTCACCCTCTTCAGGATGGCTCCGCCAACGCGTCAGAATCCGGATCGCAATGGAGTCAAGCGAACCCTCCGCCACCACCTCCGCCTCCGGAGGCATGGCAAGCTATCATGGCAGCCACCAACGCCAATGCTCAGATGATTCTGCAACTCTTGCAAGAACGCACCCAAGGGCAAGGCAATCAAGGCAATCAAGGTCAAGGCAACAATCAGCCTCACTTTGCTACTCTCAACCAGTTTCTCGCAAATCAGCCCAAGTCTTTCAGCTACTGTGCCGAGGCCACGGATGCCGATGATTGGCTCGTGGACATCAACAAGCATTTTGAATGTAGCAATGTCAGGCCTGAGGACTATGTCAAGTTCGCTTCTTTTCAGCTCAAGGACCAAGCTGCTGATTGGTTTCAGCAATACAAAGATTCCATAGGAGGTCGTGTGATCACTTGGACTGACTTCTGTCGGGATTTCAAAGCGCACCACATTCCACAAAGTGTTGTTGAGAGCAAGCGGGAGGAGTTCCGCAATCTCAAGCAAGGCAACATGTCTGTGTATCAATTCAACATCCAGTTTCAGAAACTTGCTCACTTCGCTAAACAAGACGTTCCTGATGAAAAGAGCATGATCTATCACTTCAGAGGTGGCCTTAGAGAGGATCTGCAGTTAGCTCTCGTTCTTGTTGAGCCTACTCAGTTTGATAAATTCTATAACATGGCACTGAAGCAAGAGGCTGCTCAGCTCAAGTGTGAGGCTTCTAAGAAGAGAGTCAGGGACGCAGTTCAGTCTTCTTCTTCCTCACTTGTGGCAGCTAAGCAACAGAAGTTCTGGTTGCCTCCTCCTCCGTTTCGTCAGCCTTACCAGCAGAAGAACAAAGGTGGCCATGGTTCTTCCAACTCTTCCAACTCTGGCTATCAGAACAAGTCTCAGAATCAAGCTCCAAAGTCCAATGCTCCTTATCACCGTCCACTCTCAGAGGTGACTTGCAACAAGTGTCAGCAGAAAGGTCACTATGCTAACAAGTGCTTCAACCAAAGGCGTCTGCCTCCTCCTCCTCCTGTCAGATCTTCCAGCAATGCAGTGGTCAAGCATAATCCTAAGTCTGCTAAGGTGAACATGATGAATGCAGCTCAAGCGGAGGAATCTACTGATGTGATAATGGGTAATCTTCCTGTTAATGATATTCCTGCAAAAGTTCTTTTTGATACTGGTGCATCACTTTCCTTCATATCAAGACCATTTGCATTTAAGCATGAGTTGATTTATCAAGATTTGCCTAGACCGTTATCAGTTGTCTTTCCGGGTAAATTCATGAATGCAAGTTCCATGGTTCCGGATGTTTCCATCAAGATGGGAAACTATAAATTTTTGTCTTCTCCAGTTGTTCTTGGTGACTCGGATATTGATCTTATTCTCGGGATGGACTGGCTTTCTAAGCACAAGGCTCAACTTGATTGTGCTGCCAGGGAAATTCAATTGACACACTCTTCTGAGGATGTTATCATTTATGCCGCTCATAATGAAACCATTCGGTTTTTTTCTCTCAATGAGAAGGGCGAATTGAATGCCATCTCTCAAATTCCAGTCGTTTGTGAGTATCAAGATGTCTTTCCAGAAGAGCTTCCGGGTATGCCTCCTCACCGGCCAGTTGAGTTCGTTATCGAACTAGAGCCTGGCACTGAACCCGTTTGCAAGCATCCATACAAGCTTGGACCCAACAAGCTGAAGGAATTGAAGAAACAGCTCGATGAACAAGAGCGTCTGGGTTTGATCAGACTAAGTTCTTCTCCATGGGGTTGTGGTGTTCTTTTTGTCAAGAAGAAGGATGGCACGGACCGACTTTGTGTCGACTACCGTCCATTGAACAAGAAGACAATCAAGAACAAGTACCCACTTCCCAACATCAATGAGCTATTTGAGCAACTCAAAGGTGCTAAAGTATTCTCGAAGCTTGACCTTCGTATTGGTTATCATCAGATTCGTATTCGTGAAGAAGATATTCCCAAGACAGCATTCAGAACAAGCTTTGGTTCATATGAATATACTGTCGTGTCTTTCGGCCTTGTCAATGCTCCTCCAGTATTCTCTCGGATGATGAATTTCATCTTCAACCCCTATACCAATGAATTCGTCCTGGTGTATCTCGATGATATCTTGGTCTTCTCCAAGAATAAGAAGGATCATGCCAAACATTTGCGATTGGTGCTCGACAAGCTCAGAGAGTATCAATTCTATGCGAAGTTCTCCAAATGTGAGTTTTGGCTTGATGAAGTTCTTTTCCTTGGTCACATCATCTCTGCCAAGGGCATCGCTGTTAGGCCCGAGAAGGTGTCCGCAATTGTGAATTGGGAACCTCCTCAGAATGTCAAGCAACTCCGCAGTTTTCTTGGTCTTGCAAGCTATTGCCGAAGATTCGTTGAGAATTTCTCTAAGATTGCAAAGCCTCTTTCCAACCTCCTCCAGAAGCATGTGAAGTATGTCTGGTCTCCTGAGTGTGACGTTGCTTTCAACACTCTCAAAGAGAAACTAGTCACATCTCCTGTCTTGACTCCTCCTGATGAATCCAAGCCATTTGAAGTTTTCTGTGATGCTTCTCTCTAAGGTCTCGGTGTTGTGTTAATGCAAGAGAAGAAAGTTGTGGCCTATACCTCTCGTCAATTGAAGCCCAACGAGAAGAACTACCCCACTCATGATCTTGAGTTGGCGGCAGTTGTCCATGCATTAATAACGTGGAGACATCTCTTGTTGGGAAGACAAGTGGACATTTTCACCGATCACAAGAGTCTCAAGTATATCTTCACTCAGCCCAACCTCAACCTCAGACAGACTCGATGGGTCGAAATGATTCAAGAGTACAATCCGAGTATTGAGTATACTCCAGGCAAGGCCAATGTCATTGCAGATGCTTTAAGCAGGAAGGCTTATTGCAACAGCTTAATTCTCAAGCCATTCCAACCGGATCTTTGTGAAGCTTTCCGCAAGCTGAATCTCCAAGTTGTTCCTCAAGGATTTCTTGCCAACCTCATAGTCTCTCCTACTTTGGAAGATCAAATTCGTGAGGCACAACTCCTTGATGCCATGGTGAAGAAGGTGAAACGTGGTATCGACAAGGGTCTTTCCAAATACAAGTGCTATCGCATTGATGACAGAGACACTTTATTCTTCGAGGACCGGATTGTGGTTCCTAAAGGCGATCTAAGGAAAGTCATAATGAACGAGGCGCACAATTCTCTCCTGTCCATTCATCCTGGAAGTACGAAGATGTATCATGACCTCAAGCAGTCGTATTGGTGGACTCGAATGAAGCGAGAAATTGCTCAATTCCTGAATGAATGTGATGTCTGTCGAAGAGTGAAAGCAGAACACCAACGACCAGCTGGTCTCCTCCATCCTCTTGCTATCCCAGAGTGGAAGTTTGATCATATCGAAATGGACTTCGTGACTGGTTTTCCAAAGTCCAAGCGTGGAAATGATGCTATCTTCGTTGTCATTGACAAGCTTTCTAATGTGGCTCATTTCCTTCCAATCAAAGAATCCATCACAGCAGCTCAGCTGGCAGAGCTATACACCTCCAGAATTGTCTCCTTGCACGGCATTCCACAATTGATTTCTTTAGATCATGGAAGCATCTTCACCTCTAAGTTCTGGGACTCCTTCCAAAAGGCCATGGGCACAAACATTCGCTTCAGCACAGCTTTCCATCCTCAAACTAGTGGCCAAGTCGAGCGAGTCAATCAAATTCTTGAAGATATGCTCAGGGCTTGTGTCATTTCCTTTGGCATGAAATGGGAGGATTGTCTTCCATATGCCGAATTCTCCTACAACAACAGCTTCCAAGCAAGTTCGGGCAAGGCCCCATTCGAGATTCTCTATGGCAGAAAGTGCCGTACTCGTCTCAATTGGTCAGAGACTGGTGAACGCCAACTTCTTGGCAATGACTTAATCACTGAAGCTGAAGAAATGTGTAAAGTCATCCGTGATAATCTCCAAGCTGCGCAATCGCGCCAGAAGAGTTACTATGATAGTAAGCACCGTGATTTGGCTTTCGAGATCGGAGACCATGTCTACCTCCTCGTCTCTCCAATGAAAGGCACTCGTCACTTCGGTATCAAAGGGAAGCTTGCCCCTAGATACGTGGGTCCTTTCAAGATCATTGGCAAAAGAGGCGACCTCGCCTATCAACTTGAGCTTCCTTCCAACTTCGCGAACATGCACGATGTGTTCCACGTGTCACAGCTCCGCAAGTGCTTCAAGACGCCCGAGCGCACTATCAACTTCGAAGAGATTGACCTGCAAGAAGATTTGTCTTATCATGAGCACCCCGTTGCTATTCTTGAAGAAACTGAGTGCAAGACTCGCAACAAGTCAATCAAATTCCTGAAAGTGAAGTGGTCGCACCATTCCGACCGGGAAGCCACCTGGGAACACGAGGACCATCTCCGTTCTGAATATCCGGAGTTCTTTCAGTCCTAGATCTCGGGACGAGATCCTCTCGTAGTGGTGGAGTGTTGTAACACCCCGCATGTAACTTTCCATATTTGTAACTCCGACTCTTGCCATTTTCGGCTATGTGTTATGATATTCCCTTCGTGGTCGGGTTTTGTTTGTCGTTTTGCATTTTGGTCATGTCATGCATTTCATATCATGTCATCATGTGCATTGCATTTGCATACGTGTTCGTCTCATGCATCCGAGCATTTTCCCCGTTGTCCGTTTTGCAATCCGGCGCTCCCATCTCCTCCGGTGCACCCCTCTTGTTTTCTTTCGTGAGCGGGTGTCTAACATATTCGGAATGGACCGAGGCTTGTCAAGTGGCCTTGGTATACCACCGGGAGACCACCGGTCAAGTTTCATTCCATTTGGAGGGCGTTTGGTACTCCAACGGTTAACCGGGTAACCGCAGATGCCTTATGTGTGTTCCAGCAAACCCCCCCTCAAAACCAGCCTAAAACCCACCAAACTCCCTTCCATGCTGTAGGTCGTTCGATCACGATCGTGTGGGCGAAAACCGCACCTCATTTGGACTCTCCTAGCTCCCTCTACCTATATATACTCTTCCCCTCCCGAAAACGAATCGCAGACGAACCCTAAAATTCTCCACCGCGCGCCGCCGGACGAAAACGTCTGCCGATGGACACGTCCGCTCCCTCCGCCGCCGCAACGTGTCACCGCCGCCTTCGCGCCGCCGCGGCCCGCCCGCACCCCG
>NC_057808.1:98481216-98512390 GCF_018294505.1 Triticum aestivum
CCCCCCGAGATTTCTTTAAGTTATTTTTCTCTACAGCAAGTGCCCCTGTTCATCAGTGCATAACTCCCTGCATATAGCTCCGTTTCGTGCATGTAATATGTCAAATTGTTTGTCTCGTGATGTTCTACATTTTGTTCAATTGCACCATGTTCATTAGAGGCCATCTTGATGCCCAAATCTCTGTTGCAAGAGGGCTAGTTGCTGTTATCTGCTGGTTCTTAACAGAACTTGGGAGATTTGTCATTTTTGTATCATTTTATCTGTGCATCTTATGGGCATGAGCTCTACATGTGTTTTGTTATATGCCATGCAATATTTCCAGTGGTGTATGCCATGTATTTTTGTGATCTCTGTGGTGACTATCACAAGCATGCAAACTAGGCTCCGTAATGTTTCTGATTTCAGGGACAGTGATTTCTCCAAGTCCTTGTCTGCTGTTATTTTGTTGCCACGTAAACTTGATTCTACAGAGAGATCCATGCATATTTTGGAGATGTTCAGTAAGGATGTTTTGTAGATATAGTTGTAATTTATCCGTTCCTGCCCTTGTTTGCAATTATGGAGTGCTATAGCATGACTCAATCTTGCTCTACTTTTGCTATAAAATATTTCTGGCAGATTCTTTAACATGATATTCACTTTTGCCAAGCTTATTGTAGTTGATCCATAGATGCTATGCGTTTGTTCTTGCCATGGATAGCTTCATAAACATGCCATCTTGCTGTAGGTATGCTTTTTTTTGTCATGCATTGCTCTGTAGTGAGTGTATCAAGCTCACAAACATGCCTTCATATTATTGTTTCTGCCATGCTCTGTTTTTCTGGTAAGTCTGAAACCTGTTAACGGAACTTGCTATGTTTACATGCTTGCCATCATATCTTCTGGTCCTTTTTGGCTTATGGTCACTAAGGGACTTTTGTCATATGAATTCAGTAGAATACTGCCATGCCTTGTTTTGCCATGTTAAGTTCCTGTAGCATGTTGATTTCGTGCTCTGAACATTGCTACCTGATGCTGTTTTCTGCCATGTCCAGTAATTTCACCAAGTCTGGAACCTGTTATCTTTTGCACTTCTGCCATGCTTGTTTGAGCTTGTTATGTTGTGATCTAGCCGCAGCTCAGTGTTCATCTTTTGTCAAGCATCTCCTGCAGATTACTGTCATATCCTTTGTTGCAATTTTGGAGTGCTGTAGCATTGTTGCTTGTTGCATTTTAAGTGCTAGCATGCTGTTAATCGCAGATTCGTGTCATTCTTATTTTGCTTGCCATTTGCAAACCGTGCATCCGTTTCTGGTGATCTTTATATCGATTTCGACCGAAATCACCTCATATTTCCAGTGGAATGCTTGGTTTACCAAGTTACTGCCTTGTTCATCATTTTTCTTCCGGGGCACGCATATGCATCACATATCATATCCTGCATATCATACATGTTTTGCATCATGTTGCTTGTGCATTTCTCGTGGTTGATTGTGGTTCCGTTGCTTGTGTTCTTGTCTTGGGTAGAGCCGGGAGACGAGTTCGTGAACGAGGAACCTGTTGAGTACGCTTACGAGGATCAAGCTTTCGACAAGTCTGAGAACCTTGCAGGCAAGATGACCACCCCTCGAAATCACTTCTATCTTTGCTTTGCTAGTTGTTCGCTCTATTGCCATGCTGCGCTACCTATCACTTGCTATATCATGCCTCCCATATTGCCATGTCAGCCTCTAACCATCCTCTCCTAGCAAACCATTGTTTGGCTATGTTACCGCTTTTGCTCAGCCCCTCTTATAGCGTTGCTAGTTGCAGGTGAAGTTGAAGTTTGTTCCATGTCGGAACATGGATATGTTGGGATATCACAATATCTCTTATTTAATTAATGCATCTATATATTTTGGTAAAGGATGGAAGGCTCGGCCTTATGCCTGGTGTTTTGTTCCACTCTTGCCGCCCTAGATTCTGTCATACCGGTATTATGTTCCTTGAGTTTGCGTTCCTTACGCAGCCGGGTGATTTATGGGACCCCCTTGATAGTTCGCCTTGAATAAAACTCCTCCAGCAAGGCCCAACCTTGGTTTTACCATTTGCCACCTAAGCCTTTTCCCCCGGGTTTTCGCGAGCCCGAGGGTCATCTTTATTTTAACCCCCGGACCAGTGCTCCTTCGAGTGCTGGCCCAAACCGAGCGATGTTCGGCGCCCCCTGGGCAACCAGGGTCTATGCCAACCCGACGTCTGGCTCATCCGTTGTGCCCTGAGAACGAGATATGTGCAGCTCCTATCGGGATTTGTCAGCACAATCGGGGGCTTTGCTGGTCTTGTTTTACCATTGTCGAAATGTCTTGTAAACCGGGATTCCGAGACTGATCGGGTCTTCCCGGGAGAAGTTTTATCCTTCGTTGACCCTGAGAGCTTATGATGGGCTAAGTTGGGACACCCCTGCAGGGTATTATCTTTCGAAAGCCGTGCCCGCGGTTATGAGGCAGATGGGAATTTGTTAAAAATTTGTGTAAAAGTTGGTCATTCTACTTTCTAATAGAGTCGTGAGTTAATGTCCGGTTGTAGAGAACTTGTCACTTGACCCAATTTAAAATACATCAACTGCATGTGTAGCCGTGATGGTCTCTTCTCGGCGGGGTCCGGGAAGTGAACACGGTCTGAGTTATGTATGACGTAAGTAGGAGTTCAGGATCACTTCTTGGTCATTGCTAGATGACGACCGTTCCGTTGCTTCTCTTCTTGCTCTTAGTTGCGTATGTTAGCCACCATATATGCTTGTTGCCGCTGCAGCTCCACCTCATTGCACCATCCTTTTCCTATAAGCTTAAATAGTCTTGATCTCGCGGGTGTGAGATTGCTGAGTCCTCGTGACTCACAGATTCTACCAAAACAGTTGCAGGTGCCGACGAGGCGAGTGCGGATGATGGGATCGATCTCAAGTGGGAGTTCGATGAGGAACGTGGTCGTTACTATGTGTCTTTTCCTGATGATCAGTAGTGGAGCCCAGTTGGGACGATCGGGGATCTAGCATTTGGGGTTATCTTATTTTCATTTGGATTTTGACCGTAGTCGGTCTATATGTTTGTATTTTGGATGATGTATGAATTATATTTATGTATTGTGTGAAGTGGCGATTGTAAGCCAACTCTTTATCCCATTCTTGTTCATTACATGGGATTGTGTGAAGATGACCCTTCTTGCGACAAAACCACTATGCGGTTATGCCTCTAAGTCGTGCCTCGACACGTGGGAGATATAGCCACATCGTGGGCGTTACATTGTGCTACTAACTCTATTTCTTGTGAAGCATCCATTTTGAAGGAGAATGTTGAGCTAAAGGCTCAACTTGGATTATTATCTAGCAATTATGGGAAATTGAAAGAAAGTCTTGTAAATCTCACAAGCTCTCATGATGATGTTCTAGTATCCCATAAGATAGCTCACGAGGCTATGATTACTAAGGTAACATCTAGTGAGCCTCATGTGGATACTAGCACTACTTCAAGTCAAAATGCTATATTGCCATATGCTAGTCCATGTAATTCATCTACTCACAATGTTGCTACATCTTGTGATGCATTGCTTTCCTTGCCTTGTTGCTCTAATGATGAAGCTTATACTTCCTCTAGTACTTGTGTTGTACTAACCATGTAGAGGAAATTAAAGAGCTCAAGGTCCAAGTCACTTCTTTGAAGAAAGACTTGGAAAAGGGTTATGAAGGGATGTCTACTCTTGACATTATTTTGAGTGGGCAAAAACCCCCCAATGACAAAGGTGGACTTGGATTTAACTCCAATAATAAGAAGAATAAGTCCAAGATCAACAAGAAGATGGGCCAAGAAAAAGTTAAGAATTTGGCCAAGATTGTTTGCTTCAAGTGCAAAATTGAAGGGCCTGATGCAAAAGTAACCTCCCCATGCTTAGGACTTTGCAATACTAAGCTAGAGAAGATTACGAAAGTGAAAAGAAAATACAGTTACTAAAAGAGAGTTTGATGTCTACTACCCAACTTATTCTTGTAAACTCGTGTTGGGCCTCCAAGCGCAGAGTTTTGTAGGATAGCAGCAAATTTCCCTCAAGTGGATGACCTAAGGTTTAGCAACCCGTGGGAGGTGTATGATGAAGATGGTCTCTCTCAAACAACCCTGCAATCAAATACAAGAAATCTCTTGTCTCCCAACACACCCAATACAATGGCAAATTGTATAGGTGCCCTAGTTCGGCAAAGAGATGGTGATACAAGTGTAGTATGGATAGTAGATATAGGTTTTTGTAATCTGAAAATATAAAAACTGCAAGGTAGCAAGTGATAAAATGGAGCACAATCTATATATCAATGATCGAAAACAAGGCCTAGGGTTCATACTTTCACTAGTGCAATCTCTCAACAGTGCTAACATAACTGAATCATATAACTATACCTCAACGTGCGACAAAGAATCACTCCAAAGTTTCTATCGGAGAACGTAGGACGAAAACGTGTATCAACCTATGTGCCTAGATCACCCCAATGTCACCACGGGAATCCGCAAGTTGATTACCAAAACATATATCAAGTGACTCAATATAATACCCCATTGTCACCACGGGTATCCATATGCAAGACATACATCAACTGTTCTCAAATCCAATATTCAATCCAACATAACAAAACCTCAAAGAGCAAGACTCAATTCATCCCAACAAGATAGAGAGGGCAAACACCATATGATCCAACTATATTAACAAAGCTCGACGTACATCAAGACTGTGCCAAATCAAGAACACGAGAGAGAGAGAGAGAGAGAGAGATCAAACACATAGCTACTGGCACATACCCTCAGCCCTGAGGGTGAACTACTCCCTCCTCATTACGGAGACAACTGGGATGATGAAGATGGCCTCCGGTGATGATTTCCCCCTCCGGCAGGGTGCCAGAACAGGGCTCTGGATGAGATCGCTTTGGTACAGAGGCTTACAACGGCGATGTCGAAGTTCCAGTTTTATTTCTGGGGGTTTCTCTATTTATAGGAATTTTCAGCATTGGAATCATGCGAAAAGGAGTTACGAGGGGCCCACAAGGCACTTTCCATGACCCCCCGGCTGCGCCCATGTTCCTTGGCACTTCCTCGTGGCTCTTCTAGTCCTCCCACGAAGATTTGGGGGCCTCTTTTGTTCCAAGAAAATCGTCAATTTTTTTGGGATCAATCTGAGAACTTTTATTTCTGCACAAAAAACAACACCATGGTAGTTCTGCTGAAAACAACGTCAGCCCGGGTTAGTTCTATTCAAATTATACCAAAAACATATAAAATTGTTATAAACATATCATGGATACTTCATAAATTATAGATATGTTGGAGACGTATCGGCATCCCCAAGCTTAATTCCTGCTCATCCTCGAGTAGGTAAATGATAAAAGAAATAATTTATGAAGTGTGAATGCTAGCATAGTGCATAAGTTTGATCAATATAATTTCAATCACTTTTCCTAGCATCATAACAGCAACTCTTTCTAATAAAACTCATCATGATAAAGTAGCAATCAATTCACATGTTATGGTTCAAACAATGCATTCTCTTGAAGCTGAACAACCTATGTTCTTAGTCACCAAACAATTTCAGTGCATCTTATTTTCAACAAAGCCTAAGTAATAACTCCACATACTCAATTATCATGTAGTATTCTATGAATTCTAATACTAAAAGCATATTTTTAGAACAAATCACATCCATCAGACACAGGGAAAGAGAGGGGCTTAATGTTTAGCCTCCCAACTTACTTATCATAGAGATAATTGTCAACAATAATAATTCATGATCAAATATATTTCAGTGGCCATATGTGCCTGGATATTTCCCCACCACATGATGCTTGCGAACTGAAGAATAGGTTGGAATAAACAATTGACTCAACAAAAATAAGATTAACAGAAAAAGTAAAAGATAAGCCCTTCGCAGGGGGAAGCATCGATTTGCAGAGGTGCCAGAGCTCATTGCTTAAAACATAGATGAATACATTTTGAGAGGCATTCCTTTCCTATCAATGTCCCGACCAATGATTCTCAATATCTTCCATGCTAATCACATTATTTGTGGTTCCCAAGCGGAACAGTAAAGTTTACTCCCCCTCAACCATTCAAACACAAGCCATGGCTAGCTGAATCCTCGGCTGCCCTCCATACAATCAACTTTCTGAGGGAGTTTGTTTCATTATAATTTTTTTCATTTTGATTACAGGACCGGGCATCCCAGTTACCAGCCTCTCTCGTGCAATGACAAGTGAATAAACACCCATCATGAGAATAACCCGCTTAGCATGGAAGATACTGACCACCCCTTGCCACTTCATGAGTGGTACAGGCACACAAAACAGATGTTTATTTGAAGATTTAGAGATGGCACATGCAAATTTACTTGGAACGCCAGGGTAATACCATATATACGTAGATATGGTGGACACTCGTGGAAGAAACTTGGCTCAAGGATTTTGGATGCACAAGCAGTATTCCCGCTTTGTACAGAAATGTTGGCTAGCAAAAGATTTTAAACAAGCACCACATGTTGGAGGATCCATAACAATATAACTTCTATGCAAATATACCCAAACATAACTCATTACGTTGTCTTCCTTGTCCAACTTTAACTAATTTGCTCAATTTATAAAATAATTAATGGGTATTCACAATCATAAAAGATGTCCAAGATAAGATATTTGTATGTGGAAGTTCTCTTCCATATACTATGTTTCCTGAGTTGCTCGTATGACTAATATTGTGATTGTCAAACTTCAATAGATTTTACTTTCTAAACCAATTGTGAAACTACTACTAAGCATATGGAACATATATACTTTGAGGTTTATGACATTCAGTTCATTCAACAATTTACTCTTAGGATATAAGTGAAGCACAAGAGTGAATGACAAACTACTCCAAAAAGATATAAGTGAAGATCAAATGAGTAGTTAAAAAATTAAGTAGCTGTGCGAGGACTCTCTATTTTTTAAAAACTTTCAGATCTAAGTATTTTATTCAAATAGCAAAGAAAACAAAATAAAATGACATTCCAAGGATAGCACACATCATGTGAACAAGTAAAAACTTAGGCTCAATCGAGACTAATCGATAAGTGTTGATGAAGAAAGGCGGGATGCCTACCGGGGCATCCCCAAGCTTAGATTTAGTGGCATGAGGGTGTGATCGAGAATCACAGGTAAATCACACAAACCTCTGCACAGTGTATAAAACTGATCATGATTAGCCATGTCCCCGATTATGGACAACTTTTGAGCAACTAATCCGAGGATTGTCAGCTTGAGCTCATCATCTCTTCCATTCTAAAATTCATGGGTTGAACCAAAGGGGAGTGTCCAACCCTGGTTCCTGGCGTGATACCACCAGCTTCATCTGGGAAGGTTTGGGGCTACCGCGTGACCGGGAACCCACATGCTCAAATGCTATATTTAGAGTAGACCACTGCTACAAAAGTAGGAAAACTAATTTCATGCAAAAGAAAAATCAGCCGCACCACTTGCATGTTTACCTATTTCCAACAAGCCAATCATGGTGAAGTGTCGCGGTATATCCACGTCCACCTATGAGACCAGGAGGCCCCTTGCTGGTTCGGCAGGGGGACATCACGTTGCGCAAAGAGCAGACCAGTGCACGGCGGCACGGCAGAGAGCTCACAAGCAATTTACCCAGGTTCGGGCCGCCGTGAGGCGTAAAACCCTACTCCTGCTTTGGTGGATTGATGGTGGAATGGGGATGGTGAAACACAGTACACTTGCCCGGCAGGGGTCGCCGTAGGGCAGTAGCGACTACGCGCATATGGGGGTGTGGGTTTGTCAACTTTCCAACCTTTACTACGTGTGCTATGGGCCTCCTTTTATAGATCAAGGGGTCACCACAATGGCAAAGTAGTCATTATCCATTGATATGATAGCAAACAGTGCTATCATACCTAACTCTACGGGCTAGCAGGGTGCATTAAATGCACCGCTTAGTGTCACATCACTGGTTGTCCGGCAAGGCTTGCCGGGCTATCTTGCCAGCTCCGCACCTGTTCTCTTGACACGTCGCAGGACATGTGTCATCTGTGGGTTTCTTCTATAGGAAATAGCTGCCATGTGGCGAATGGCCGCCACTTAATCACCTTGCATCTTGACACCGCACTGATTGACGACGTGGGTCGTGCTTGAGTGGTTGGTGGGGTGGTTCTGCCCCCGTGAGCCCCGACAGACCTTGCGGTGTGTCTGGGTTGCCTGCTTCTGGTGGTGGCCTCGCCCCTTGCCGGGCTCACCTGCCCGGCAAGGGAGGCCCTTCCCTTGCCGATATATTGCCCCTCTGGCTTGATCTTGGTCTCTCTGAACTGCATGTTGGTTCTTCAAATCTCTTGGTTCCTCATACTCTGGCCTGGTCTCGGCTTGTCCGTGCACGAGTCAGGGAGACCAGAAGCAGGCAACCCCCATACATTTTCCCCGACACGAAGCTTGCCAATATATCCGATGTATTGACCCGTGTGGCTGCAACGTATCATGTTGCAGGTTTACCATATCGAGTGGAAGATACGAAGTAGGGTTACGATGTTATACTAAACTTCTACCTGTGAGTTCATGGACTCCACTACATGATTGAATTGTAAGATAGCCTATGAGCTAAGCAGGTGTGTATTGTAAAGCACTGGATCCGCGATGTAACACTTGGGACATGATGTATTCTCAGTATTTCATCATTGACCGTGCGTGTGAGCTATTGATCCAGGAATGGACACAGTAAGCGCAGAGATTCGGGCCCCATTCAAGGACCGGGTGTCGGTGTCAAAACCGGCCGATCTCGGGTAGGGGGTCCCGAACTGTGCGTCTGAGGATCAAAGGTATTAGGAGGCAGGGGACACAATGTCTTACCTAGGTTCGGGCCCTCTTAATGGAGGTAATACCCTACTTCCTGCTTGATTGACTTTGATGAGTATAGGGGTTACAAGAGTTGATCTACCTCGAGATCGTAATGGCTAAACCCTAGATGTCTAGCCTATATGATTTGTGTTCGCCTCTATGGACTAAACCCTCCGGTTTATATAGACATTGGAGGGGGCTAGGGTTGTACAGAGTCGGTTTACAGAGAAAGGAAACTACACGTCTGGCCGCCAATCTTGCTATCCACGCAACGGAGAGTCCCATCCGAACACGAGGGAAAACCTTCTATCTTGTATCTTCACGGCCCATCAGTCCGGCCCATGTCACATAGCCCGGATGCCCGAGGACCCCCTTATCCAGGACTCCCTCAGTAGCCCCCGAACTTGCCTTCAATGACGACGTAGTATCCTGCTTTATGTCTTCGGCTTTGCAAGGCGGGTTCTTCATCACACTTCGGTTTGATGATAATCCGGCTCCACATTAAATATCATATTCTATTGATTCTTTGCTGCCGTCGCCTCGGCTTCCACGTGTCAGATGAATGCGAACGACCTAGGCGTGTTTTTTTACAAATAACCCCTCGACCGCGCAGGGAAGGCGTCTATTTAAGGAGATTAGATCTCAGATGCCATTCCACACCACGCGGAAATCCTTAGAAGTCGCCATAGGAAACTGTCCAAACATGGCTGATGCTCCTGGCTCTTCCTCACGCCCCCACGGCCTTCAAAAAGGCGACTGGGAAAGCTGCTCAATATCCCGCACCCATCTGAATAAACTTCAGACGCAGGGATATCTTCCTCCCACGGATCTAGTCTCCGTTCGGGCTGGATTAACTTCCCATAGTGGCGAAGCCCTGGCAGAGAATTTCCCAAATCCTTCTAAAGAGGAGCGGGTGTGCTTCGTTTCCTTCCTTTTGAGGGGCGTAGGATTCCCTATCCACCCCTTCCTTAGAGCTCTCCTTGAGTATTACGACCTCCAACTGCACAATCTAACGCCAGGCTCCATTCATCATATCGCGGCCTTCGTTGCTCTTTGCGAGCTGTTCCTAGGCTGTGAGGCTCATTTCGAGCTATGGCGGAAATTTTTCTGCCTCATCCCCCGCTCCCAAAAGGGATCTATATTCAAGGTGGGCGGTGCCGAGGTATGGCGCATAGCCGGGACATGATACCTGTCCGGCACTCCGAAGAAGGCATCTGAAGAGTGGCCCTCGGAATGGTTTTATATTGAAGACGTCGTTCTGCCGGACCCAATCCGGCGCGGTCTCCCCGAATTCTCCAGCACTCCCTTAAAGAAGCGCGCCAGCTGGCGTCCCCGAAGCCTCGAGGAAGAAGACAGTGCGGAGGTCAAGAGGCTAGCAAGAAAGATTAGAGTACTTGCCAACTCCGGGCTGTCTATAATCGAGGTAATGGCAATTTGAATAACGCGATGCGTTCAGCCGCTCCAATCTAGGGGTTTTCCTATGTGGCATTACAACAGGGAGGACGATGCATCCCGTTGTCTACGCAAGGGTCCGGACAATTTTGCCGCCCTGGCCACCATCTTAGCTAACCTTTTCAAAGGGGAGAAGGAAGAGTTCACTCGCTTGAAATGTCGGGAAGGTTTTTCCATGTATAAACCCATCGACTGGGTGAGTTTTTCGATTATTGGCCTTACTCAACCTTTTTCCAGAGTTATGCTAGTCGAACTTAATCTTGCTACTTTTAATAGGAATGGAGAAAGGTCGTCGAGGGGGTCTACAGCCCCGCTCCACAGCCAGAGGGCCATGTCCGAGACCTGGATCCCGGATATGAAGAAGATCCGGATATATTCATAGAACTTAAGGAGGGAGCCTTTTATCAGACGAGCTATGATGGCACGGAAGTGGTATTATAGCCGATTACCCCGGCCTTCTCCCCTCCTCCCATGTAACTACCCAGGAAACATCTCCTCCAAAAGAGTTTCCCCATTGCACCTCACCCATTGCACTGTCTCATGCTCCGAAGGGGCAGCGCTTGTCTCGCCGAGATGTATCAAAGGCATCCTCTAAGAAGGCGACAGCCGTGCAGGGTGAGTCTTTGAAAAGAAGGGCAAACAGTGATACTACCGAGCCCTCGCCTTCACCTAAGAGGTATAGTTTTTAACACGCACTCGGTGGACAGACCGATTGTGACGTTTTCCGCTGGGCCATTTTGTAGGAAGAGCATACGCCGGACTATATCTGGGGACCTCGCCGGGGTGCATCGACCAATCCGGCCCCGAACCCTGCCATAAGGACTAGGGTTGATACGGGCAAAATGTCAGATTGTCATCTCCAAGAGGATTCGGATAATGTGTCCGTCACCAATTCCGAAGTGGAGAGCGCGATGTATCATCGGTGGCGGAAAGAGGCCATGCGCTACCCAAGTTTTACCGAATAGGCATTCAATGTCCTCAGCTCTGCGGATGCATATATCCGAGCTGCTCGGGATGGACTTTCCTGAGCCACTCACCAGCTTTCAAAGGATATGCGGGTAAGAACTTTTGTGTAGATTCAATAATCATGTGCCAGTAGCCCCTGAAACTTGAATTAGTTGGCCCAACTGATTTAAGGGTCGTTGATATTATCAGGTACTCACGGCGAAAAATAACACGTTGTCCAAGGAGCTTGAAGAATGTCGGACCAAGCTAACTGTTGTCACCGCTGAACTGGAAAATTTGAAGAAATCCAAGAAGGCTCCGGATGGTAAGCACAACAATGTCTGGAAAACACGATTCTGTGCTAACAATGATTTTTGAATATTCATTGTTCTGTTTATGGCAGTAGGATTGACAGATCAGTTGGACGAGAGGCTAAAGGCTGCTCAGGCGGACAAGCAACATGCCGAAGGGCAAGAAGCCTGTTGAGGATATAGACCTTAGAGTCACCCGCCAGGAGGGTCCGGGTTACTCATATGGTCGTTGCCAGAAGCCCGGCGCCAAGCCTGAAGACGGTGGGCCAAAGATGGGCTTAAGACCCGGATATGGCTTAAAGCCCGTAGTTGCAGTCATTGTTATGGTAGAACTTGTAGTGTAAGGCAAGGATAGTTGAGAGTCCGAGCCGGACACTCTTATGAGCCGGCCGGGACTTTGAGAGCTACAGGGCGTCAGCCTCCCTATATAAAGGGACGACCTGGCAGCGGTTTAAGGCAGAGAACAACCTGATCGAGAGCCGGGGATAGCAGTTTAGCTCCCTGGTGATCGTAACCTTAATCAATACCACCTCAACTGGACGTAGGCTTTTACCTTCACCGTAAGGGGCCGAACCAGTATAAACCCTCGTGTTCCTTGTCCCGCATTAACCCCTTCAAGCCTCCTAGCTGCGATGGCTCCACGACTAAGTCCTAGCTCGAGGACATCTGCCGTTGCAATTCCACGACAGTTGGCGCCCACCGTGGGGCCAGCGCACGGTGGATTTGAGTTCTTGAAGGGCAGCTTCGAAGGGCTCAAGGGATACGCTGTGGGCCGGATGACCAAGAGTCGTCGCGGCAAGCTCTACATCGACGATGCAAACTGGGGCCCCGACGCCGGCTCAATTGAGTACGGGTACCGGGTCCCCTTCGGTGGAATTCATGTTTTCATTGGCAAGATTGGTGAGCCGGGCCCCGAGCCGGGTCTCTGCGCCGATCTCGTCGAGACGGCTCAGCGTGCACGACCCGCCCGGGCCCGGCCTACCTTAAGGCATGCTTTTGTGGGATGTATCCATGGAGGGCCCTCTGATCAATCTGGATCTGGTGATGAGGCGGCCGCCGGCTCTGACGGCGAGTCGTCCACCGATGAGTCAAACTCGTTGTATCAACTCCAAGATGGCAGGCTCATGGGTTGTTCCGATGGTGACAGTATTCCGGACCCGTTTGAGCCGCCAAGTCAGGTTGGAGTCTTTATGGCCGGTGCGCAGCCTGTTCAGAACCCCGCTGCCGGAGCAGGAAACCCGGTGCCTTCTCCGGCTCAGGTACTAATGGATCTCACGGACAAGATGACGGCTCTGTTAACTGCCACGGTTGACCCGGCAGATCAAGCTCAGCATGATGCGGAGGTGGCGCAGTTAAAATTGGATCTAGTAAAAGCTAAGGAGGATCTGGCAGCAGAAGGGATCAGGACGGCTACGGAAAGGGCGGCTCTTGACGCCCAAACCCAGTTGATTCAAGCACAGTCCTTCCGGCTCACGATGGATCAAAACGCGTCCAATGAGGTCCTGAGAAGGAGGCATCAAAAGGCCCAATCCCGACTCCCTTCGGTTTACGATCCGCGAAACCTCTTCAACACGCCAGGTGCAGGGTCTAGTAACCCGCCAGGGGTCACGGTGCACGGGTCTGGGACCCCTATTCAGCCACAAGTGATGGGGCCTCCCCAGGTGCCCCCTGCCCCGCCTCAGTACGTACCAACACCCCCGGGTCATTATAATAACCCGCTGGAGAACATGGTCGCCGCGGGGCACGGCTGGCGGCTCTCCCAGTTGACGGCGACTCTCCGACGGCTATTGAAACCCGCCGGGTCAGGGAACTCCTTCAGACAGCACTGGCGCAGCAAGAGGCGTACTCCTACAACCGGGATAGGATCCACTCGACCCCTCGTCCGGGCCGGAGCCCGAATTACAGCAGGCACATGGTTTCAGCGACCGGTTCAAGTAACGTCCGACGCCATGACCCGCCCCTGGCCACGGCCCGGTTCATAACGGAGCCTTTCACGCAGCAGAACAGGACAGAGCGCGGCAAGAGGCGGAGCAGTTGCCTCACTTGACGGCTTACCAGACCCCCCCCCCGGCTTATCCGACGACTTCCGTCGACGTGGGAATCCCTACCAGGACTGGGGGTGTCCCTTTTTTAGTGTCAGCTATCCGCAATGAGCGTCTACCCAAGGACTTCAAAGGCCCTAGGAAGGTGCCTAATTACACAGTAGACTTACAACCTGCAGCTTGGATCGAGAGTTATGAGATGGCTATGGAGCTGCTGGAGGTCAGTGAGGCGGCCATGGCTAAGTATTTTACCATGATGTTAGATGGGACTGCCCGCACTTGGTTGAAAGGGCTACCACCGAATTCCATTGGGTCTTGGGCCGAGCTGAAAGCCCGGTTCATCCAAAACTTCAAGGATACCTGTAGGCAATCTATGTCAATTGTGGATTTGACTAACTGCAAGCAGCAGGAAGGGGAGTCTACGACTCACTGGGTTCGCCGGGTCAAGGAGATCATGCATTCATCAGATAAGATGGATGCCGGCTCTGCGGTCTTAATGTTGGAACAAAATTGTCGTTTCGTGCCCCTGAAGATGAAACTCGGGCGGCTTAAGCGCGACTGCGGTGATATGGGTACGCTAATGGCGGCTCTTGTCAAGTACGCCGATTCCGATGGTACCAAGGATCCCCCTTCAGATGATGAAAGGGCTGGGAAGGGAAAGAAGAATGGCAATGGCAAGGGTCCTCAGCATAACCCGGGGAACCAAGGAGGACGCAAGTGCAAGGCCGATGGCGGCCTAGAGTTTGTAGCCAAAGCCAGCTCACAAGGTAATAACCAGCGACGCAAGGGGAGGCCCCCTCCCCGAGGCGGCGGGTCAGGCCCGACATTAGAGCAACTGTTGAATGAGCCTTGTCCAAGGCATGGCTCTAGAGAGAAGCCAGCGACTCATCTATGGAAGGATTGTGCAATCATGAAGGCCTTTAAGAATTACAATGGCCCGGGCGGCGGCTCAGGCGCCGGCGGTTTTCATGGCCCGGGCGGCGGCTCAAATTCCAATCCTCCGAACGGTCAAGGGGGCTTTCATCAGCAGTCTGGCCAGGGTCACCAACAGCAGTAGGGGGGTTATCAGACCAATCCCAAGCAGCTTAGCTGTGGACAGTACCATGTATTCACCACCAGTCTGTGTAAGCGAGACCAGAAGCTTCATAAGAGGGCCGTGAATGCTGTCGAGCCGGCGGTTCCACGCTACTTGCGGTGGTCTGAGCAGCCTATAGTGTGGAGTAGAGAGGATCACCCACCCCGGGTAGACAATCCGGGTCACTTGGCCTTGGTGGTGGCTCCTCAGGTGGGAGGATATAAGTTCACTAAGGTGCTCATGGATGGAGGCAGCAGCATCAATATCCTCTATTATGAGACTTTTCGCCGTATGGGATTGGTTGATAAGAACCTCAGCCAGTCAAACACTATCTTCCATGGTGTGGTACCTGGTAAGTTGGCTTATCCAGTCGGCAAGATCGAGTTGGAAGTGGCCTTCGGAGATGAAAACAACTACAGGGTGGAAAAATTGACCTTTGAGGTGGTCAAGATAAGAAGTCCGTACCATGCTATATTTGGGCGGCCGGCTTACGCCAAATTCATGGCACGTCCGTGTTATGTTTACTTACAGCTCAAGATGCCGGGTCATAATGGGACCATTACGGTTCACGGCAGCCGGAAGGTGGCCTTGGAATGTGAGGAAGGCGATGCTTATGCAGAATCTGTTTGTGCGACAGAGGAGCTGAAGTTTTACAAAGACAATGTTGACCCAACGGATATGACCTCTCTGAAAAAGCCGACTACGGAAAATGAGCCGGCGATGAAATTTAAATCGTCTGATGAAACTAAGGTTATTGATTTCGTTCCAGGAGATTCATCCCAGCAGTTTAGCATCAGTGCAAATCTGGATCCGAAATAGGAAAGCACGCTCATCGAGTTCATCCGTGAGAATAGGGACATCTTCGCATGGAAACCTTCTGACATGCCAGGTGTACCTAGGGAACTCGCTGAGCACACTCTCAATGTTGATCCGAAATTTAAGCCGGTCAGGCAGTTCCTTCGGCGGTTTAATGAAGAGAGGCGGAAAGCTATTGGTGGAGAGGTGGCCCGGCTCTTGGCAGCCGGGTTTATTGTTGAAGTTTTTCACCCAGAGTGGTTGGCTAACCCGGTGCTCGTGCTCAAGAAGAACGGTACTTGGCGGATGTGTGTCGATTATACGGACTTAAACAAGGCGTGTCCGGCTGATCCTTTTGCCCTCCCCCGTATTGACCAAATTATTGATGCTACGGCAGGTTGTGCGCGCTTAAGTTTCTTGGATGCTTATTCCGGATATAATCAGATTAAAATGGCAGTTAAGGACCAGGAGAAGACGGCGTTCATCACTCCCTTTGGAGCCTTCTGCTATGTGTCTATGCCCTTTGGACTCAAGTGTGCACAGGCGACTTACCAGCGTTGTGTACAGAACTGTCTTCATAAACAGATCGGGCGCAATGTTCACGCTTATGTGGACGATATTGTGGTTAAGTCCATAAAGGAGGAAACCCTGATAGATGATTTAAGGGAAACCATTGATAATCTCCGAGTCTACAAGATGATGCTTAACCCGGCCAAGTGTGTTTTTGGTGTTCCTGCAGGCAAACTCTTGGGTTTCTTAGTTTCTGACAGAGGCATTGAAGCTAACCCGGAGAAGATCAAGGCCATCACCTCCCTAGCTAAGCCGGCGTGTATAAATGATGTTCAACGTTTGGCGGGTCGCATTGCTGCTTTAAGCCAGTTTATAAGCCGTTTGGGTGAGAAGGCCATGCCATTATATCAGTTGATGAAGAAAACTGATAACTTTGTCTGGAATGATGCAGCTAATACTGCCTTTGAAGATTTGAAGAAGCAGCTGGCAGAGCCCCTAGTCCTTGCTGCTCCGGTTGATAGGGAGCCCTTATTGTTGTATGTGGCTGCTAACGCACGAGCCGTCAGTGTGGCCGTGGTGGTGGAACGCAAGGACGAGGGTAAGGAGCATCCGGTTCAGCGGCCGGTTTATTATGTCAGCGAAGTGCTCATTGAGTCCAAGCAGCGGTATCCGCATTGGCAGAAGCTTGTTTACGGCGTGTTCATGGCAAGCCGGAAACTTAAGCATTATTTTCAGGGTCATCCCATCACTGTGGTCAGTTCTGCCCCTCTTGGTGATATCATTCAAAACAGAGAGGCCACAGGGAGAGTGGCTAAGTGGGCTATAGAGCTTGGACCTCATGGTCTCAAGTACGTGCCATGCACTGCTGTTAAATCTCAGGCCCTGGTGGATTTCATCAATGACTGGACAGAGTCACAAGTGCCCGAGCAAAAGCCGGATAACACATATTGGACTATTCACTTCGATGGGTCCAGGCAGTTGGAGGGCTCGGGGGCTGGAGTTGTATTGGCTTCCCCTAAAGGTGACAAGTTCCATTATGTGCTACAGTTGATGTTTCCTTGCACTAACAATGCGGCTGAGTACGAGGCCTTGCTCCACGGTCTTCAGATGGCTAAGGAGATGAGCTTGAGCCAGGTAAGGTGTTTCGGTGACTCAGACTTGGTGGCTCAACAAGTATCAGGCAAGTGGGACTCTAAGGACCCTCTCATGGCGGCTTATCGCCGCGAAGTTGATGCCATTGCTGGGCACTTTCAGGGCTACCAAGTAGAGCACATTGATCGCAGGAAGAACGAGGCGGCTGATGCTTTAAGCCGGCTAGGTTCTCAGTGAAAGCCGGTGCCGCCTAATACTTTCCTGGATGTCTTGTATAATCCTTCTGTTAAGTTGCCTACAGAGGAAAATTTGGCTGTCCCCGACCCGGAGGCACGGCTGGTGGCGGCTCTCCATATCATACCAGACTGGACAATGCCCTATCTGGCTTACATGACCCGGGGCGAGTTGCCTGAGGATGAAACTTTGGCCAGGAAAATAGCCCGACGGGCTAAGTCAATGATTGTTATCAATGGTGAGTTGCACCACCGCAGTGTTACGGGAGCGTTTCAGCGTTGTGTTTCCCCTGAGGAAGGGCAAGAGATCTTGCGTGAGATCCATGAAGGGGATTGTGGCCATCACGCCGGCTCAAAGTCTCTTGTGGCCAAGGCTTTTCGTCATGGTTTTTATTGGTTGACGGCTCATGCTGATGCAGAGGACTTGGTCAGTAAGTGTGATGGTTGCCAAAGGTTCTCGCGACGGGCTCATGTACCGGCTCAAGAGCTGAGGATGATCCCAATTACTTGGCCCTTTGCGGTCTGGGGGCTGGATATGGTTGGGCCTTTCAAAAGGTCCAAGGATAAGAAGACCCACCTTTTGGTGGCAGTTGACAAGTTTACCAAGTGGGTTGAAGCGGAGCCAGTTAGCAAGTGTGATGCAGCCACGGCGGTTCAGTTTATGAAAAAGGTGATCTTTCGCTTTGGTTTTCCACACAGCATTATAACTGATAAACGCACCAATTTATCCAAAGGCGCCATGGAGGAGTTTTGTCAACGAGAGCATATCCGACTTGATGTTTCGTCGGTGGCTCATCCTCAATCCAATGGTCAAGCTGAGAGAGCTAATCAGGAGATCCTGAAGGGCATCAAGCCCCGGCTTTTGGTCCCTTTGCAACGGACGCCGGGTTGTTGGGTGGAGGAGTTACCCTCCGTATTATGGAGCATCAACACTACTCCTAACAGGTCTACAGGTTTTACGCCTTTCTTCATGGTGTATGGGGCAGAAGCAGTCGTCCCCAGTGACATCCGTCATGACTCACCTCGAGTGGCGGCTTATGTTGAGACGGATAATGAACAGGCACGCCAAGATGCTCTTGACTTGTTGGACGAACAGCGTGATGTGGCAGCAGCCCGTTCAGCGATTTACCAACAAGACCTGCGCCGTTATCATAGCCGCCGGGTTAAATCCCGGGTCTTCCAGGAAGGCGATCTCGTGCTCCGGCTCATCCAGGATCAGACAGATGCACACAAGCTATCCCCGCCTTGGGAAGGGCCCTTTGTGGTCAGCAAGAATTTGCACAACGGGTCATATTACCTCATTGACATTCGGGAGCACAAAGATTCACGTAAGTCGGAGGAAGAGACCCGTCGGCCGTGGAACATAGCTCAGCTTCGGCCTTACTACACTTGAGCCACCGGCTCTCATAATGTACATATTTCTCTCAGCCATGTATATATTATGATAAGCAATAAAGCAGGACCTCTGTCCTTTTTTCTCCTCCAAATATGCACGTGTTGTTTTCATTGCAAGATTACATGATAACTTGAAGAAGGATCCAGCTTATGATCGTATTCGAATCTAGCTGTAAGCAATAAGATCACTTGGGGGCTTCCTGTTCAAACATGGGTCGTATTCGAACCAAAGAGAACACAGCTGCCGATACCCATTTGATTGGCAAAGTGCCGAACTCATTGAGGAGTTTTCTTTGATCATATTTGAATCTTAGTTTAACCCCCTTTGAGAACCGACGTGGATCGTATTCGAATCAGCGTCGTTAAACAATTCTTGAAATCACTTGGGGGCTTCCTGTTCAAACATGGGTCGCATTCGAACCAAAGAGAACATAGCTGTCGGTACCCTCTTGATTGGCATCGCCACACCCACTGGGGGCTATATGATCGCATTCGAATCCTAGCGTAACCCCTTTGGGCCGGGTCTCTGGTCGTATTCGAACCGGAAGCCCCTAAGTTCTTTTGTTTTATAGCAAGTTTCTTCTGATTATTTCAAAGTGTGTACAGCCGGGTCTCACTTTGCCGGCTTAACTTTGGTTTATAGTATTAGCTGAACAACTGGGTGTTTTAAATCCAGGTAAACCGGAATTAAGGTACCAACCTTATTGTCCGGGTTATCTAAACCGGAAGTATGCTTGCAGACCGCAAAATTGTGTTATTATGGCTGTATTCAGGACATACCTGAGAGCCAGTCTTTTTTGATTCATATTCCGGGTTATATATCTACAACATATGATTCTCAGGGCGGTAAGCCGCCTCAAGGCTTGTGATTTGTCTTTCTCTGCAGGACAGTTACATGTAACTATTTTGAGAAGTAAGGAAAACAAATGATTACTTATGACTCGGAGAAACATAAAAGAGACAATTTCCGCACACTTCAGCATTCAAGGCGTGCTCGATGGCATGACACAGATAAAGTATCGGTCCTACTATATTACAAGACTCATTGAGACCAAAAAGATGAGGCATTGTTTGCTAAGCCGCCAGCCGAGTTACGACGCTTGCTGAGTTGAAGTCTCCGGCTTGTTCCTATCTTCTCCTCCGGCTGATCCCAAGACCTGGAAAGTTGATGACTTCCAGTCGATGCCGCTGAGAGCTTCGAATTGGGCTTCCTCGTCAATTAACCCGGCCAGGTCAATCTCCAGGGCGAAGGTGTGCTGACGAGCCGGCGGGATCAAGTTGAGGGCTTCATAGCGCGGAGTAGGGATCCTCTGATTTTCTGCATCGTAGCCCGGCTGATACTTAGTCAGATCTGTATCGTTGCCAATCAGAGTGGCCACCGGGCGTACGGCCTTCACGCAAGCTACGAAGTCCTTCTGATCAAAGGTGGTGCCGTCTTCCTTCAGACTTGGGTAGCCGAGGGCGATGTCCGCCGGGTCTAACTCCGGCAAGAACGCCTTGGCCCGGCTCAGCGCAGTGATCGCTCCGGCTCTTGTAGAGGCTCGTCGCAGCTCTTGGATCCGTTGAGGCAGCACAGCGAGCCGGCGAAGGACTTCTGCCAGGTGAGTCGGCACCTCGTTGGATAGGGCCACCATAGCTAAGGCACGTTGTGACCCGATGTAGAGCTGCTCCACCAGGGTATACACGGCCTTCAGCTTGGTTACCACGCTCTGGTTGAGGTTGGCACTTCTGGGACCTGGTTAACAGAATCAGATAAGCCGCCGACAAGGAGGAATTATGAGATATAAACATTCTAAACTTGATGAAAGCCGGTGAGGCGACTTACCGAAGATGCCGGCCACCATCTGGGACACCTGGCGCTTTAGGCCGGAGAGCTCGGCGGTCTTCTCGGAGAGAGTCTTCTCCGCCTGTTCAGCCCGGTTCACCAATGCGGCCTTCTCTTCGGCCCACGCCTTCCGCTCAGTGTCAAACTCTGTCTTCAGCTTCTCTTGAGCGGCGATGCTAGACACAAATTTGGCATTTGCCTTCCGGGTCTCCATCTCTTGCATCTGCAGCTGGTTCTTGAGATCAGCCATGTCAGCCTCTAGCTTCTTGCCGACAGCCCGCATACATTTCCGGGTTATAACATGAACAGTTATTATATAAATTTTAAGTCCCAAGCACTTTCCAAGCAAAGACACTTGGCACTTGGGGGCTAATGCATATTGAACGTTTCTATCTACAAATTGCCGGTTCAATTGAGTAAGCCGGAACCTAAGTCTACAACATATTCAATCATAAGTCGTCGACTTGGGGGCTAGCACGGTAAAGGTAACTATGCAGTAAGTAAGAGGACAGCAGAAGGATACCTCAGATTTTTGCTGGATCTGGTTCACCATGGCAACCTCTGCGTCCCGGCTTTTGTGCACTTGGCTGATGTAGCCAGAGACGAGTTCTCCAATGCTTAGGTTGGTGTGGTCGGAGAGGTCCAGGTTCACCCGGTGGGGCTGCAGCAACTCCCCCTTAGCGGAGCACTTAGCCAGTGCAGTAGGTCTCCCCGACTCAACAAATGCCGTCCGGGTGATTACCACGTCCGGATCATTTGCTGGTTGAGCCGAGCCGGAGGCCTCCGGGTTAGCAGACGCTTCGGCAGCTGCCTTATTAGTTGGAGCGGCGGCTTCAGGAGCGGAGGCAGCTGGCGGTTCTTGATCTGCTGCCTCTGGCTCAGGCAACTCCGGCTCTTCGATTGGCTTGGCTTTCTTCGCCCTCTTGGTGATTTTGGCTTGGGCACTGAAAGGACAGAAACGTTAAGCACAAAAAGGGTAAGTAAAGACAAGTATAACATGAGATGGTCATCATTACCCGGGCGCGGTCTTGAAAGCCGGAAGACTTGACTGCATAGAGTCGCCCGAAGAGGGGGAGGTCTCCTGATAATTGGAGTCAGAAGAATTGAGTGGCTGACGGATAACACCCGCCAACGGATGAAAAGGGTACAAGTGGGAAATAACCTCAGTTCGGCGCTTCCTCGATGCGTCGGGTAACCCGGCTGAGAGGTCGGTGTCCTTGTTGGTCCGGGTGTGACGCCGGCTCTCATGAACCTGTCGCTTCAAAATAAATTGAGGATCTTGATAAGCTAAAGGATGTGAAAAGCTTACTTTCTGGGTTACCCTTTGGACTTTCAGCCTTGGCAAGGGCTCCGAGTCGGAGGAAAGTGACATTACCTCTTCAACCACCGGGTTACTGGCTCCGGTGTCATCCTGTTGATGAACAAGTATTGGTAAGGCGGACAAGAAATAAACAGTAAACGTAACAAAGAGCTTACAGGTTCAGGGGTTACCTCTGACTCGGAGCTGTCGCTTAATTGCATCAGCTCCGAAGCAATTGGCCTACTCCCCTTCTTGCGGGGAGCGGCTTTCTTGGCGGTTTTCTTCGCCTTTCTGGACTTCTTGGCCGCTTCGTGGTCATATTTGACCCGCCAGAACTTGTCATCAGCCTGAAAGAATACAATGAGGTTTTCTCACAATGATTCAGATGAAAGTTATGTACAGATAAGATGTTCAGATCAGCGGCTTATCGCTGGGGCTGGGTTGGTCTTGCAGAAGGGGGCTAACCCGGTCCTTCCGCAGTCTGCCAGGCTCTCGTTCAAGAGAGCCTTGGTCATCTCCTCTGCAACATCTTCAGGAAGATTGTTGCGGCTGTGTCTCTGAGGGTCGTCCTTTCGGCCCGTGTACTCGCACATTAAGCCGGGGCGGCGGCTCAATGGGATCACCCGCCAGGAGATCCAGACCCGGACCAAATCGATTCCGTTGAGACCATTGCCCAGGAGAGCCTTGATCTTGTTTATGGTGGGGAGCAGAGGCTGGCGCTCCGCTTGGGTCAGCTTGTCTGACAGTGGGTGTGTAGACTCCAGACGCGATGGGCGAAAGCCGGGCAGCGGACTTTCATCAGCCGGTGACGTGTCTTGGCAATAGAACCAAGTCATGTTCCAGTCCTTTGGGTGACTCGGCGGCTCGGCATAAGGGAAAAGACAGTCTCTCCGTCTCTGAATGGAGATGCCGCCTAGCTCCAGACTTGGCCCGTTGGCGCACTCGTTCTGGCGATTTAGGTAAAAAAGCTCTCTGAAGAGCAGCAGACTAGGTTCTTCTCCAAGGTAAACTTCGCAGAACACTTGGAAGTTGCAGATATTGGACACTGAGTTGGGTCCTATGTCCTGAGGCCGCAGGTCGAAGAAATTCAGGATGTCTCTGAAAAACTTTGAACCGGGCGGTGCGAAGCCCCGGCTCATATGACCCGCGAAAATCACTACCTCCCCGTCCTTTGGCTGTGGTCTCTCTTCTGACGGGTCAGGGGCACGGTAGGACATGACGTCCTTCTTGGGCAGATATCCAGACTTGACAAAATCTGCTAGGGTCTCATTGGTGACATTGGACCTCATTCAGTTGCAAGTAATGGAGGCTTTGGGAGCTTTGGGAGGCATGGTGAAAGTCGGTAGTCTAGGATAAAAGGAAAAATATCCGGGTTAATTATAAGCCGGAAGAAATCTGCAGTTCAATGTCAAGGTGGCGGCTTATGAAGGGGACTAATGGTATACACTTAAGTGCATCGGGCTATTTAAGCCGCCGAGGGATTGAGAGTAATTTGATTGTCTACAGGCCTTGTCACAGCTAAGCCGGAATTTTTTATGGCGCATGGTTTTCTTTAAGCCGGACGGTTCTACGGCGCGTGGTTTCCTTAAACCGGAACTGTAAACCGCCGAGATTCAATGATTGCAGTTTTTTACTAAGTGTAAAACAGGTTTCACACATCGCAGTAAAATTTTTGGATCAAAATGGTCGGGTGAAGACCTAGAAACAGACGCGCGGATGTTCTTGAGCTTGAACAAGGCTCTTATGCGGTAAAAAGAGGGATATTTGCATGTGAAATGGGTCTTCAACGTCTACCGCAGTAAGTCTATCCAGCGCTAAGATCAAAAAAGGGCAGTAAAAACCAAATCTACCAAGGGCCGCGATGAACTACGAAGAACAGAGGATGGACTATGGAACCCTAATGCGGATCTGCCTTATGGAGTGGCAAGGACTCACCAGAGCTGAAGAGGAGCGGAGGTTGCCGCCGTTTGTCTGGACCGAGTCAGGGTGATGCAGCGGCCAAGGTTGACGAAGACCGGGGGCGCGACGGCGGCGGCAGTAGCAGAGCTCGGGCAGGGGAGCAGTGGCGCGAGGAAGAAGATGAAGGAGAGAGAAGTGGCTGAGAGCCCGTCGGGCCGGCCTATTTATAAGGTGAGCTCATAAGTGGGCGCGAGAATCAAGGGGACCACGGCGTGGTTATCTCCCCACGAAATGCCTCGATTTTCGGGATGACAGTAAAGAAAAAGATCCGTTGCGGATCTGGCGGAGTAAAAAACGGGCTTAATGAAAGATGACGTCATGCCGGATTACCCGGAGTCCAGAGGATGATGTCATGCCGGGTTATGGCCTTCACACAATTGTAAGCCGGAGGTTTTCTGTCGGAGGAATGGAAGATTGACATGAGCCGGCTCAAATCAATCTGGGGCCTAATGTTGAGGATATAGACCTTAGAGTCACCCGCCAGGAGGGGCCGGGTTACTCATATGGTCGTTGCCAGAAGCCCGGCGCCAAGCCTGAAGACGGTGGGCCAAAGATGGGCTTAAGACCCGGATATGGCTTAAAGCCCGTAGTTGCAATCATTGTTATGGTAGAACTTGTAGTGTAAGGCAAGGATAGTTGAGAGTCCGAGCCGGACACTCTTATGAGCCGGCCGGGACTCTAAGAGCTGCAGGGCGTCAGCCTCCCTATATAAAGGGACGACCCGACAGCGGTTTAAGGCAGAGAACAACCTGATCGAGAGCCGGGGATAGCAGTTTAGCTCCCTGGTGATCGTAACCTTAATCAATACCACCTCAACTGGACGTTGGCTTTCACCTTCACCGTAAGGGGCCGAACCAGTATAAACCCTCGTGTTCCTTGTCCCGCATTAACCCCTTCAAGCTTCCTAGCTGCGATGGCTCCACGACTAAGTCCTAGCTCGAGGACATCTGCCGTGACAATTCCACGACAAAGCCGCTGGTCAACGTGTATTAACACGGACCATTAATGAGAAGAACAAACTATAGGATGCCAACATCAAGCAAGCTGAGGAGCTAAAGGACGTAAGAGCCCAATTGTCGGATGCCTTGAAGGAGAACCGAAAGCTAAAAGGCGGTATATTTAGTATGTCCCTGAACCTAACTTTCATAAGATTGCCTGATGGAATTTTTTACGAGATTTGTTCCTGTAGGTTTGTTAATTGGGTGGCCCGAGGGAGAAGTGTCCGGATTTCAAGGCGAATTGCTGCAAGAGCTATCCAAAGTGCACGAGCGAGCTCGGAAAGCAATGAGGAACATGGCTAAGGCTTTATGGCCATCCAATTCTCCTCCAGGAATGATGGGGGAGCTCGCGGATTTATTCAAGGGAGCTCATCTTCCTTTTGAGCTATGGAAGGCATCAGCATGTTGAGAAGGTGCACGAGAGGCCTGGGCCATGGTGAAAATGCAGTATACTGGACTTGATCTGAATCATATGGCCCGGGTCGGACCTCGGGGACCAGACGGACAATAAATTCCGGTTAGCTTGGTGTACGATCAAGTAAAGATAGCCGCCAAATTCTCATAGCAGGACTGTAAACCAGACAGCCTGATAGATGGCATAGATAAAGAGTAGGCGTGTGTGATTTCGTGTAACAATACACTTTATCATCAAACTTATCTCCGGCCGAATTGTAAAAGATTATCATGGCAGACCTTCCGCTTCGACCTCCGAAACCCAAGGGTTGGAGTGTTTTCGAATACTATACCCGTGGGAAACACCAAGTATGTTCGGAAACAAGGCAATCCGGCCATAGTGCGTGAACAGACAAACTGTATTTGGGAAGTTATGTTATATTACTTTTTAACATAAGAAACATCTTTCAGAGAGAATAGTTCCGTTAAGGGTTCCTCTCCCTGGGTCAGCATGCCTTATATATGCATGCCTAAGCCGTGATGCGAAAGAATCACCGAAGTCTTTGTATTTTGATAGTTTATATTGCCAGGAAGGCAGTTCGTCGTTTGTCCGCCAACCAATTATTCCCTTAAGAACACTAGCTTTCGGCTTCACCCATCTGAGGTACATGTCTGGATGACCCGGTTGTAACAATCACAGAGGTGCTCCCTTTATGCCCTAACCGAACAAGCGGGAACGTAGGGCATAAGCACAGGAGCCAGGCAACCTAGCTTGGCAAAAACTTAAGTCATAGAGGTACATATAATGGTGAAGACAGGACGTATGTGAGAAAACAACATATACATGGTGAGCTTTATGCTCAAAATAATGAGCTTATATTGAGAGAAGCCCCCAGTTATGATGGGGTGTGTACATTTAAGGATGCATACCCCCAAGTGTGCGGCTTACTCAAACACACGCTAGAAATCATAAGAAAACGAAAAAGAGGAAAATGGAAAAGGGGAAAAGGGAATGAACAAAGGTATGTGTTCGGACTCAGGCGTATAATCTTCGGAGTCGAGCAGCGTTCCATGGGTTCGGCTCTAAGCGATTATCCGATGCATTGCGAAGGCGATAGGCTCCTGCAGTGAGAACTTCATCTATAATGAAGGGACCCTCCCATTTGGGCTTGAGCTTGTCCTTTTTCTTCTCTGGTGGGCGTAGAACGAGTTCACCGACATTATAAGTCTTTGCCCGCACTTCTCTGCTTTGGTATCTTCGAGCTTGTTGTTAGTAGAATGCGGAACAGGCTTTTGCGACGTCGCGCTCCTCCTCTAGGCCATCTAAGTCGTCCTGCCGATCGAGCTCGGCCTCTCTCTCCTCATACATGCGCACTCGAGGTGAGTCATGAATAATATCGCAGGGCAAGACAACTTCTGCGTCGTACACCATGAAGAACAGTGTGTATCCGGTCGTGCAATTAGGCCTGGTCCGCAGCCCCCCAGAGTACGGAGTCAAGCTCCTCGACCCAGTGTTTATCCGACTCCTTTAGGGATCGCACTAGTCTGGGTTTGATGCCGCTCATTATCAGGCCATTGACCCATTCAACTTGACCGTTTGTTTGAGGGTGATATACGGAGGCGTAATCGAGCTTAATGCCCAGATTGGCACACCTAGTTTTCACCTCGCCGGCTGTAAAGTTAGAGCCGTTGTCAGTAATAATGGTGTGTGGGACACCATAACGGTGTACGACACCGGATATAAAGTCTATCACCGGTCCGGCTTCAGCCGTTTTAACTGGTTTGGCCTCTATCCACTTAGTGAATTTATATACCATAACCAGCAAGTATTTTTTCTTATGGCTTCCCCCTTTAAGGGGTCCGACCATGTCCAGCCCCCAGACCGCGAAAGGCCAAGTAATGGGGATTGTTCGTAGGGCAGTGGGCGACATATGGCTTTGATTGGCAAAAAGCTGGCATCCGACACAACGTTGTACGAGGTCATGTGCATCTGCTCGGGCCGCAGGCCAAAAGAAACCTGTACGGAAGGCCTTACTTATAAGGGCCTGAGCTGCGGCGTGACGTCCGCCAAGACCAGCATGTATTTCCGCCAAGAGCTGCCGTCCCTCCTCTTCGGAGATACATCTTTGAAGGACTCCGGTAGTACTTTTCTTGTATAGTTCTCCTTCATGAACTTTGTAGGCTTTGGAGCGTCGAACTATGCGACAGGCCTTGTTCTGGTCATCAGGGAGCTCCTGCCTATTGAGGTAGGCTAAGAAGGGTTTGGTCCATGGGGCGATCACCGCCATGATTGCATGGGCGGAGGGCGTTGGTTCGGTGCACGAGCCCCCGATGATAGCTGAATCGTGTTCGGCATCCGTGGGTGTGATCGACGCCGGACTGGTGTTTCCGCTCTCGTCCTGCCATACCACGGATGGCTTGAAAAGCCTTTCCATGAATGTGTTAGGCGGGACGGGGTCACGTTTAGTGCCCATTCGAGCAAGGATGTCAGTTGCTTGATTACTATCTCGGGCCCCATGATGAAACTCGAGCCCCTCAAACTGAGTCGATATTTTGAGTACGGTGTTGTGGTAAGCTACCATCTTTGGATCTTTTGCATCGAATTCTCCGTTTATTTGGGATATTGCAAGGTTCGAGTCCCCGCGCACCTCAAGGCATTGTATGCCCATAGAAACAGCCATCCGGAGACCATGCAGTATTGCCTCATATTCGGCTACGCTATTGGAGTCCGTATACATGATTTGTAATACGTAACGGACTATGTACCCTATAGGGGATGTTAGGATGACACCCGCCCCCAGTCCGGCTAACATTTTAGAGCTGTCGAAGTACATTAACCAGTTGGAGTATGTGTCGTACTCTTTAGGGAGTTCGGCTTCTGTCCACTCGGCGACAAAGTCGGCCAACACTTGAGATTTAATAGCTCGGCGTGGCTTGTATGTTATTTCAAATGGTAAGAGCTCGATAGCCCATTTTGCAATGCGGCCGGTGGCGTCTTGATTGTTTATGATGTCATTGAGTGATACCTCGGAGGCCACCGTGATCGAGCACACTTGAAAGTAGTGCCGCAGCTTCCGAGATGCCATGAAAACCGCATATGCTATCTTTTGATAGTGCGTGTATCGGGATTTGCATGGTGTGAGAACCTCCGATACATAGTAAACTGGTTTTTGAAGTGGGAACTTGTGTCCCTCTTCCACCTGGTGAGTTGCAGATATGTACAGCAGCATAGGTTCGCCGACGTTAGGTGCGGCAAGGATTGGGTTGTTTGCTAACAAAGTTTTTATTTCTTCCAACCCAGTTGTTGCCGCGTCCGTCCACTCAAAGTGGTCGGTACGTCGGAGCAGGCGATACAGCAGCAATGCCTTCTCTCCCAATCTGGAAATAAAGCGGCTCAAGGCTGCCACACACCCAGCTAGTTTTTGGACCTGTTTTAGGTCTGTTGGTGTTGCCAACTGTGATAGGGCTCAGATTTTGGCTGGATTTGCTTTGATTCCTTTATTGGAAACAATGAACCAGAGCAGCTTTCCGTCCGGAACGCCGAAAACACATTTTTCCGGATTGAGCCGTATGTCATATGTTCGGAGGTTGTCAAATCTAAGGCGTAAGTCGTCCACCACAATGATTCGACATGTTTAGTTTTGATGACTACATCATCTACATATGCCTCCACCGTCTTGCCAATTTGTTTTTCCAGGCATGTTTGAATCATGTGCTGGTAAGTGGCGCTGGTGTTTTTGAGTCCAAAAGGCATAGTGTTGAAGCAAAAAGGCCCGTACGGAGTAATCAATGCCATTGCGGCCTGATCGGATTCCTTCATCTTAATCTGATGGTATCTGGAGTATGCGTCGAGGAAACACAGTGAATCGTGTCCTGCAGTTGCATCAATGGTTTGGTCAATGCGGGGCAGTGGGAAGGGGTCCTTAGGGCAGGCCTTGTTGAGGTATTTGAAATTGACACACATGCGCCAAGATTTGTCCTTCTTTGGCACCATGACCAGGTTGGCTAGCCAATCTGGGTGTTTCATCTCTAATGAACCCGACTTCAAGTAGTTTGGCTAGCTCCTCCCCCATAGCTTGTCGCTTGGGTTCGGAAAATCACCGCAGCGTTTTCTTAACTAGCTTGAACTCCTTTATTATGTTGAGGCTGTTTTCGGCCAGTCTGCATGGGATTCCTGGCATATCCGAGGGATGCCAGGCAAAGATGTCCCAATTCTCGCACATGAATGCTCTTAAAGCGGCATCGACCATCGGATCCAGCTGTGCTCCAATGGCTGCTGTTTTATTAGAATCTGTCGGGTGATCTTGGAATTTGATATTTCGTCTGCTGGCTTGAAAGAAGTAGACTTAGGATTTTTATCGAGGATTACGTCGGCTCTATCCACTGTGGAACACAGAGCGGTGAGCTCCTCGGTCGCAAGGGCCTCGAATAATGCCTCGAGGGCCAGGGATGCGGTTTTGTTTTCGGCGCGGAGTGCTATGTCCGGATCACTGGTGATTGTGATAACTCCATTGGGCCCGGGCATTTTGAGCTTCATCTACCCGTAATGGGGTATGGCTTGAAAGCGTGTGAATGCGTCTCGCCCCAGCCGGGCGTGATATCCGCTGTTGAAAGGTGCCACGTGGAAGATTAACTCTTCGGACTTGTAGTTCTCTGGCGTGCCAAATAACACATCAAGTTTAATTTTCCTCGAGCATCATGCTTCTCGACTGGGGATAATGCCTCGAAAGGTTGTGATGCTCTGCTTGATGCGGCTCTTGTCTATTTGCATTTTATCGAGCATGTCCTTGTAGATGAGGTTTAGTCCGCTGCCGCCGTCCATGAATACTTTAGCGAGCCAAAAGCCGTCGATGATTGGATTCAAGACCAAAGCGGCTGGTGCGCGGACTGATCGAGCCCTTGGTTCATCGTTGGCGGTGAAAGTTATTGCCGTATCATTCCAAGGGTTTACTGCAGCTACTTGGTTGACTTCGACGAGGTCGCGGGGTGCCCTTTACGCCGATTATTTGAAGAAAAGGTCTCGAAGACCGTAAAGACGTTGAGATCGTTGTCCTCCGGAGGGTGCTTCTTGGAGGTCGTATTGGTGAGGATAGCCTCACCGCTCTTGGCCACCTACCGGAGTACCCAACATGCCCAAAGGCTGTGTGTTGGTTCGGAATTCGGCGTCGTGTGTATCCGACAGGGCTTGTCGAGCCATTCATCAAGGACAGTTCTGTGTCCCATTGAGGGTTTAATTTTCTTGTCCGTAGGGTGATGATCAGGTGCCCCATGAGGGTGCATCCTTTTTGCCCATCCGGTGGGTGGCTTAAAGGCCGGCGGTTCCCACCGAGCTGTTTGGGCTTTTGTAACACCCCGGATTCGATGCGCCAGGTGTTTTCCAGTTGTTCGTCGTTGTTGCCATGTCATTTGCTTGCGTGTTGCATTTTGCCATGTCATCATCTGCATTTCATCTGCATGTTTTTCAAAACTTGCATCCGTTCGGGTTCCCCCGGTTCTCTCCGTTGTCCGTTCTGAGCCCCGACACTCCCACACGCGCCCATCGCCCCTATCAGACCTTGTTCTGTGAGCGGGAGAAAAACGTTCTCGGAATGGGCCGCGTTTTGCCGAGTGGCCTTGGTATATCCCCGGTAGACCGCCCGTCAAATTTCGTTCCATTTGCAGGTCGTTTGATGCCCCAACGGTTAACCGCGTAGCCCGAAACCCCTCTCTCTTTGCAGCCCAGCACCCCTCCACCACATCCCACTAACCCAGCAAAAACCCCTCCATGCTCTCCGTCGTTCGATCACGATCGTGTGGGCGAAAACCGCACCCCATTTGGACTCCCCTAGCTCCCTCTACCTATAAAAACGCCCCCTCCCCCTCCATTTTCAGGTCCAAACCCTAGCCCCGCTCCACTCGCGCCGCCGGACATGTCCGCCCCCTCGCCGGACACGTCCGCCCCCTCGCCGGACACGTCCGCCCCGCCGCCGCAGCCAACCCCGCGCCTCCCACCACC
>NC_057808.1:98512626-98613182 GCF_018294505.1 Triticum aestivum
CTCTTCGCCCCACCGCCTGCGCCCGAGCGCTCCCGCGTCTCCCGTCGCCGCGCCCCGCCGGCGCCGCACCGCTCGCCGGAGTTGCCTCCGCCGCCGGCGAGCACCACGTCCAGGTCGACCCGCCCCTGCCTCTCCTCCCTCCTTCCATCCCGTGCTTCTCCCTCTCCCTCACGATCTCTCTCTCTGTCCCGAGCTCTGCAGGCCGCCATGGATGGCCGCCCCGATCTACGCGCTCGCACCGCCCCAAGCCGCCCCATCGCCGGGAATGGGTTGCCCCGCGCCCGATCTACCCATTCACGGCCTCCCCGACGCTCGCCGGAGTCCCACGTCGCACCACCATCGCTGTTGACTTCCGCCGGAGTGGTTCTGTACGAGAGAAGGAGCCAACCCCGACCTGCCAGTTTTTTTCGCTAGGTGAAAAATCGGCCAAGTCCCTGGGAAAACAGCATCATGTGTGCATGTTTGACCCATCATATCTTTGTGCATGTTTCTCCGTTTTGCGTGTATGATATGTCAAAATGTTCATCATGAGATGCTCCCCATTTTGCTCTTTTCTGCCATGCTTGTTTGAGTCCATCCTGATGCCCTAATCATTGTTGCAAGAGTGCTATATGATGTTAACTGCTGTCTGTTTACAGAACTTGGTGATTTGTCTTTTTCTTTGCATTTTGCGTGTGTGCATCCTATGAGCTTGATGTCTACATGTATTTTGATCTAAATCATGCCATCTTTACATAGGTGCTTGTCTTGTATTTTTGTGATCTATGTGGTGACTAGCACAAGCATGCAAAGTAGCCTCCATGATGTTCCTGATTTCTGTGACTTAGTCATTTCTGCCAAGTCTGTAGCTGTAACATTGTGATGCCATGTAAACCTGCTGCTACCATGAGTTCTATGCATAATATGGAGATGTTTACTAAGGTGTTTTGTTATAAATGTTATGGTCTATCCATCCATGCCCTTTTTTGCATTTATAGCCTGCTTTAGCTTGTTGTAATCTTGCTCTCAACTTGCTAAATAATGTTGCTGTCAGCCTGTTAACATGAA
This sequence comes from Triticum aestivum, assembly GCF_018294505.1. Taxonomy (NCBI): domain Eukaryota; kingdom Viridiplantae; phylum Streptophyta; class Magnoliopsida; order Poales; family Poaceae; genus Triticum; species Triticum aestivum. Next base: position 98,513,674 of record NC_057808.1, read on the forward strand.
GTTCAGTTTTGCCATATGTTTTGCTAGTGATCCATGTACCCTATAGTCTTGCTCTTGCCATTCTTGGCTTCATAATTGTGTCTTCTTACAGTTGGTTACCTTTTTATGCCATTTAATGCTCTGTGGTGAGTGGTACAATCTCACCAACATGCCTACTTATCGTTGTTTCTGCTATGTACTGTTATTTTCACCAAGTCTGAATCTGGCATATTACTTGCCATGTTTGCATGGATGCTACCATGTTTTCCGTTGATCTTTGGAATAAGTTCAGTAAGGGAGTTTTGTTAATTGCTATTAGTACTAGCATGTCATGCCTTTGGTTGCCATGATAAGTTCCTGTAGCATGTTGTTTGATAGCTCTAAACTTTGCAACCTGATGTTATTTCTGCCATGTCCAGTGATTTCTGCCAAGTCTGTGAAACTGTTATTATTTGCAATCTTTCCATGTCCTTTTGAGCATGTTATAGTGTTTTCTGGAGATAGCTCAGTGTTCATCTTTTGTTGTGCTTTACCTGTACATCATGTCTGTGCCTTTTGTTTTCATGTTGAGGTGCTGTAGCATATTGTTTTGATGCTTGCTAGATGACTAGTTGCTGTTTTGGACAGCTTGTCCTTTATACTTGTTTCATGTGTATGTGTTGAACCGTTGCTCCGTTTTGAGCATGCTCTATATGAAACTTGCTTAGAATTGCATGTAGATTCATATTATCATGTTGCATCCTTGTTTTGAGGTGTTTGATTGATGTTTGGATGCATTTTTAATCAATGCCATGTTTAACTTAGTTTGCTCACATCTTCTAGGCCGTAACTCCGAATTAAATGAACTTTATATGTAACTTGACTAGAATCTTGTATAGATCATTTTGGTGCATCTTAACTTGCTGTTTAACAACTTGAACATAAGGTTTATTCAGATCTGGACCAATTTCAAAACTTGCATATGAGGACTTACCAGACTTGTTATGTGTTGTTTCCGGCCTCATTTAAACTTGCTTTGATGTGTTGTTCTTGTATGCATCATCTCTTGCCATGAGTAGCTTCATATAGCCTTGTCATGCATCATGCTTGGTTGTGCATCATGTCATGTTTATGTGTTGTGTGTTTACCTTGTTGTTTGCTTCTTTCTGGTTGTGCTTCTTCTCGATAGTTCCTGTTTCGTTGCGTTCGTGAGGATCCGCCCGGAGAATAGTTCAATTCTCTTTCTCCACATGACACACTTGTGTTGTCAAACTAATGAATCCCTCTCCGCCCCTGCTCCGACAAAGCAATAAGCACTAGGGTATCCACCCACCCGCCAGTTCAAATAGCCGGTTTCCTCCCCTTCCGCTCAAGCTAAAGGTTCTGGGCTACGGCGGAAACATAGTTTGAAAAAGACGACTAAACAAGTTTGCTTAAAACTTATTTATTCTTAAATTTCCTTCGACTAAACAAGTTCGTCATCGTGGCTTCATCTTCTTCATGGACTCGTTCTTCTTCCTAGCGGGATTTCAGGCAAGATGACCGTCACCTTGGATCTCATTACTACCATTGCTATGCTAGTTGCTTCGTTCTATCGCTATGCTGCGCTACCTATCACTTGCTTATCAAGCCTCCCAAATTTCCATGAACCTCTAACCTTTGTCACCCTTCCAAGCAAACTGTTGTTTGGCTATGTTACCGCTTTGCTCAGCCCCTCTTATAGCGTTGCTAGTTGCAGGTGAAGATGAAGTTTGTTCCATGTTGAGACATGGATTTTGTTGGGATATCACAATATCTCTTATACTTAATTAATGCATCTATATACTTGGTAAAGGGTGGAAGGCTCGGCCTTATGCCTGGTGTTTTATTCCACTCTTGCTGCTCTAGTTTCCGTCATACCGGTGTTATGTTCCTTGATTTTGCGTTCCTTACGCGGTTGGGTGTTATGGGGACCCCTTGACAGTTCGCTTTGAATAAAACTCCTCCAGCAAGGCCCAACCTTGGTTTTACCATTTGCCTATCACCTATTTCTTTTCCCTAGGGAGTCGCTCTCCCGAGGGTCATCTTTATTTAACCCCCCCGGGCCAGTGCTTCTCTAAGTGTTGGTCCGAACTGAGCAGCCTGCGGGGCCACCTCGGGCAAACTCGAGGCCTGGTTTTACTCATAGCTTGACTTATCCGGTGTGCCTTGAGAACGAGATATGTGCAGCTCCTATCGGGATTTGTCGGCACATTCGGGCGGCTTTGCTGGTCTTGTTTTACCACTGTCGAAATGTCTTGTAAACCGGGATTCCGAGACTGATCGGGTCTTCCCGGGAGAAGGAATATCCTTCGTTAAGCGTGAGAGCTTATAATGGGCTAAGTTGGGACACCCCTGCAGGGTATAAACTTTTGAGAGCCGTGCCCGCGGTTATGTGGCAGATGGGAATTTGTTAATGTCCGGTTGTAGAGAACTTGACACTTGACTTAAATAAAACGCATCAACCGCGTGTGTAACCGTGATGGTCTCTTTTCGGCGGAGTCCGGGAAGTGAACACGGTTTTTTTGGGTTATGTTTGACGTAAGTAGGAGTCAGGATCACTTCTTGATCACTTCTAGCTTCTCGACCGTTCCGTTGCTCCTCTTCTCGCTCTTCTTTGCCTATGTTAGCCACCATACATGCTTAGTCGCTGCTGCAACCTCACCACTTTACCCCTTCCTTACCCATTAAGCTTTGCTAGTCTTGATACCCATGGTAATGGGATTGCTGAGTCCTCGTGGCTCACAGATTACTACAACACCAGTTGCAGGTACAGGTTATGCGATGATCATGACGCGAGAGCGATGTTGCTTGTTTTGGATATCTTCTTCTGCTTCTTCTTCGATCAGGGGATAGGTTCTAGGTCGGCAGCCTAGGCTAGCAGGGTGGATGTCGTTTGAGTTTCTGTTTGTGTTTCATCCGTAGTCGGATGTTGATCTTATGTATGATGTATTGATGTATTCTTGCGGCATTTGTATGCCTTGTATGTATCCCCATATATTATGTAAATGTTGATGTAATGATATCCACCTTGCAAAAGCGTGTCAATATGCGGTTCTATCCTTGGTGGGACCTTCGAGTCTCTTTAGGATAGTATCGCATATTGGGCGTGACAGCTTTCCAGGTGCTTTCCATGGCGCAATATTTCTGTACTATGTGTGCCAAATCTGCAAAGTGCAGTATGCGGCGTCGGTTGAGGGCATTGAGGATACCCTCTTCCGTACAGTTGTGGCAAAATACTAAAACCGTGTCATTGTCGCAACAATCTTTGATCTTGTTTTTAACAAGGAGGAATCTGGCCCAAAAGTGATGGACTGTTTTCTGAGGTTGCTGCCGCACATACATTAGGTCGCATATGTCCGGAGGACTGGAATTGCTTGGGGAATACTGCTTGTGGTGGGTGGGCGGGCTTAAATCCGAACCCTGACCCACTGTGGGATCCAGAGTATCATGGGGGTTTTCAGGCTCGACGCCTAGTTCTATGTTCGAAGGACAGGGAGTCCCTTCCCGAAGATGGGTATCCGGCTCGCAGGGCTCGGAAATCCAAACATAGCTTGTTCTCAGCATAGGGGGAGAGTTATCCCTTGGCTTGCTCATCCACAACCGCAACTAGATGGGTGATCGGCGGGGACTTGATATCCCTCTGATCGGGTTTAAGCCCGATCCAATCGTAGTCTGTCATGACCCCCACGGCGGCGATGCGATCTAACAGTTCATTCAAAGACGAAACATCCGCCAGATCCATCTTATCAGAGTGTTCGAGGCTAATGCAGAGATGATTTTTGGTGGTTTGGGGGACTGGCTTTGGCTTAACGGCCGAGCGGGTGCCCATGGTAAAACTGCCGAGCTGTAAGATCTGCCCAGGAGCTAGGGCCCTTCCAGAGGTGATTTTTTCGTTGACGGCAAGATGCGCCATCGATCCTTCTATTGACGACACGAAGGAACTCTCAATGAAAGCACCAATGTCGGTGTCAAAACCGGCCGATCTGGGGTAGGGGGTCCTGAGACTACTATGTTGCTAACTTTACCCATTAAGATAGCAAATCTAGTCCTGGTCATACCACTGTGTACAACGTTTCCCCTATATTTCCCTTCTCGACCAACAGACCGGTTGGATGACCAGTCTGTACTACTTTCACCCCCTATCCTTCCTGTTTGTACCAAGTCCGATGTACATACTAAATTCCCCCACCCCCACTTTATTTCTTGTTTGAACCAAGTACAAGATTCGACTCCATGAAGTAGCTTTACCTCTAACAATAGAAGAAGAAGAAAATGTGTCGTTGGACCATCCGATCGAGAGGGGCTGAGAGGTAGAAAATGATGCACATGCAGCAACGTAGCGAGCTGGGGAAGTAGAGCTAGGGCGGTTTCGAAGGAAGATATACCTGAAGGTCGTCGGGATGTGGATAGGTGGGCAGTGGGAGGCCGGATCCGCCCACACTAGGGCAACGACGAAGGGTTCAAAGGACCTCCCGCATTGGCGCTCAGCCAGAGATAACGGTGCGGCCGGCAATGGGTCTCCTCCCTCACCGTCGACGATGGCCTAAACGCTGCCCCTCCTCCCCTTCACTGGCGGAGGGGGATACGTCCGGATCTGTAACCAGCGGTGAGGATAGAAAGACAATGTTTTTTGAAGGAAGAAAGACAGTGTTACCACCGCTATCTTATTTAGATCTAGAGAGGATGAGAGTGTGTGAATAGAGCAACCCTAGCAAGCAAGCGCGGAGGCTCCGGCCTATATATAAGTAGTGGGGTAGTTTTCCTTTTTCACTCCATCAAAAAAATCGTTTAAAATTGTGTGCGTGCCAGGTCGCCGTTTTTTTGAGTTGTTGATTGTTTTTCGAGATAGCTACCCGCTTATTCCAAGTGGTGTTACGGTGTGCCAGGTTGCACTTTGTATCGTTCAAGTCTGGTACAAGAACCTCCATTAAATGAACAACCACCCCCTCGTAAAATTTGTGAACAAGCCCACGGGTAAAATTATCAGAAACGTGGGCTGCCCCAACATGCATTATTATTTATATTTTCTATGTGGGAGTATCCTCAAAACAAAATGTGAGAGTACAATATTTATTGGGCCCCTTTGTAATTGGTGCTAAATTTTGACCAAAGATTTAACTGACAAAATGTTAGTGCATGTTAACAAAAACTATATTCGTATTTGAACATAGGTTTCAATTATGTAATTTTTTGTGACATGCATGAACATTTGGTTAGTTAAATTTATAGTCAAAATTTGGCAAGGTGCATTAAATCAACACATGCAAGTATCAAAAGGAGAGTCACGGCATGCATGCATGCGTTGTAATTAATGCATTGGTAAACGCAAATTATTGAAATATATCGAGTGTAGTGCTTTGATGTGTCGCGTCAACTCGTACAACAAGAAGTTTGATTACTACAACTCCCTCTCGCCTTAACCGCACCCGCCTTTGGCTGCATGACAGGTGGGCCACCCACCTGTTGGGCCCACCTGTCATACACGCAAAGGCAGGAGCAGTAAGTCAATGAAGATGCGTCCCTCCCTCGCCCATGAGCGTGGTGGCTGGCAGGACTAGGAGAAGCTTTCGTTCGCTACACGCTCTCCCTCCCGCACGCGGTGAACATGCAGTAGTTCAATCAGTGTCAGATGGCCAGAAGCATACTGTAGTACTCCTCCACAACAGTATTACTCCATCATTGTTCGACTTCCCGAAGAGGCGAAGAGCCAAGCGCAGCCCGGACGCTCGTGTGGCAGTTTCATGTGTAGAGTAGTCTAGGATAGCGTGTACCGTGCATGTAAGCTTAAAATCGTTGGGGTCGGCTCCATGATTTTTTTATTAAAATAATCTTCTGGCCCTACCTGTGATTGTAGTTTGCACGCTCATCTGGTCAAGACAGGAATATATATTTTAATTTGTGGTGGGTAAATGTTAGAGGTTGCAGCAAATATGTTGTACACTGCGGGTCTTTCAGCCAAGTTTAGAGGCAACCATGTGGGGCCAGTGCTATGATGTGTCGCATCAACTCATACAATGAGGAGAAGCTTGATTTTACTACTACAAGCCTTCTCCCTCGCTCATGCGCGCGGTGGCTCGCAGACGAGGACAGGCTTTTGCTTAGGCTGGTCGTAATGGAATACTAGTATCATGCATATGATACTAGTGTATGATACTACACATTCGTAGTGCATAGTATCATATGTTAGTATCATCGATAACTTCATTTATTAGCATGCATGACACATAGTAGCAAAACATTTAATATGATACGGTATCATGATATGATACTCAACCCTATCTTTCTTCATTTACTTCTATGTCACCTCATCAAATTTGCCTAGTTGGCATGCATGATACTCCCTCCGTTCCTAAATATTTGTCTTTTTAGATATTTCAAATGGACTACCACATACGGATGTATATATACATATTTTAGAGTGTAGATTCACTCATTTTGCTCCCTGTGTAGTCACTTGTTGAAATCTCTAGAAAGACAAATACTCCCTCCGTTCCTAAATATAAGTCTTTTAAGAGAGTCTACTATAGACTATATACGGAACAAAATGAATGAACCTATGCTCTAAAAGGCGTCTATATACATCTGAATGTAGTCTCTATAGTGGAATATCTAAAAAGACTTACATTTAGGAATGAAGGGAGTATGTCGGTGGAAACGACACCTATGGACTCCGTGGGATCCCTTCTACGGTTGGCGGGCGCGAGGTTGTGCAAAGAGCGGGTCTGACAGGAAGCACACGGATCGTTTACCCAGGTTCGGGCCGTGAAGGTGCGTAATACCCTAGTCCTACTTTGGTGGATGTATTAGAGTGTTCTTGTGTTCTTGAGCTAGCTGCGGGGTGTAACTTGCCCAAAAGATCCGACCCCCCTCCTGGACGCCTCGGGCCTCCTTTTATAGGCAAAAGGGGTCGCCACAATGGCACATAGGAGGTGGAAAGGTATACCGTGGATGAGTCTATCCTCTGGCACCGTCGGACAAACACATTTAATGCGCTGCTAACGTGTCCTTCTTGCTTTATCAGGGACGGCAAGGAAGCACGTCCCAGCTGTCGCCACCTCGCCTGGTTTTGACACGCGCCCGAGCTGACGAGGCCTTGCGGCGCCACATTGGCTGGCTGCTGGGCTGGCACGGTGGTGGAGCCTTCACGAAGGGTCGCATGCCACCACGCAGGTGCTTGCTGAGTCGATGTAGAGGCCGCCCGTTGTCACGCAGGTGCCTACCCAGCTGGTCGAGCTAGCAGCTGCTTGGGGACGGCGGTGGAGTCTTGGCTGGTGCATGCCTGGCTGTGGCCCTGCTGATGCCCTCGGCAAGGGTCTCGTCAGGGACCCGGCAGGGGTCTTGCCGCGGCGCTGCGGTCGTCCCCGGCAAGGCGCTTGCCGGGGGTCTTGTGGATTTCCTCGGCTAGGATCCCGCCGAGGGTCGTCGTCTTCTGGTCCTCATCTAATCTCGTGTATTTATGATCTTCACAAAGATCTGCATGCCACCACGGAGGTGCCTCTCAAGCCCTAGTCCCAATGTAGTTGTTGGCGGTGGAACCCTTGGGCTCAAGGAAAGCGCGCTCCACTGGCGTTAGGCAAGTTGCCCCGGCAAGGGTCTTGCCGGGGGGGAGGGGGGTCCACCTCGCCCTCTTGCCCTTTGTGTTTCTGGTCTTGGCGTTGCCTTGGTTGTCTTGTTCTTTGGCTTCTCTCCGGCTTCCCTCCTCTGCCCTGCTAAGTAAAGGGGTCAAAAGGAGAGCCCCTACTTTTGTACACTAGGCAGGTGGGGCGGATTTTTACTGTAGTACCTGTTTCGTTCGCTGCGCTTCCCCACGACCCGTGTTGGACGTGCGACGTGGAGGGTCGTGTGTGACGTGGGGGTCATGCGTGGGGCGGTCTCCGCACGCATGCATCACATCGCAGTTAATGGGAAAGGAGGCGGCCCGCGCCTTCCCCGTAAAATGCAATAACCGCGGGCGCGCTGCTCATTTACTCCCTGCGTCTTCTTCAATCTCGGAACCTCTGTCCCCTTCTCCTTCCTTCCCAATCTTTCGCCTTTGCTCGCCGCCGCCGCGTCTTCGCCGTCCTCCGTCTTCTACTTCTCGCAGCCACCATGGCCCCCCAAAACCAGCAACAAAGGCAAGGGAGTGGCCAAGGACGCCGGGGCGACGGAACCGCCGGGGAGTGAGTTGGTGGCGCGGCGAACGCAGCTCGCCTACTTCCCCTCGACGGTCGACGTGTTCGAACTTCGGGACTGCTTCAAGACCCTATGGGGGTGCAAGATGGGGGGGGGGGGACGACGGGGCATCCAGCCACGCGCGTCATCCCCGCCAATTGCACTGAGGCCGCCCCAAATCGGTACCCGTTCTTCGTCGATTACTTTTCTTGCGGCATTTGCCCCCTTTCTCCGATTTCTACAATGATATCATGCACACATTTGGCTTCCACCTCCTGGAGTTTACTCCAAATGCCGTGGCGTGCATGGCTCTGTGCGCCCATCTCTGTGAGGGCTTCGCCGGAGTTCATCCCAACACGGCGCTCTTCCGCCATTATTTTTACCCTCGCATCCAGAAGGGAGCCGCCATTTCTGGTTGCGTCGCCTGGATCTGAAGGTCCAAAGGGACATACCCGGAGGGCGCCCAGAAGGAGAGGTGGGAAGTATGGCGGGGCCGGTGGTGCTGGATTGAGGACGATGACCCACAGGAGTTCTGCCGGGTCCGCCAGGCGCCGCCGGTTCGTAGGAATGACTGGGGCGACGTTGATGCCCAGGATGACAAGCTCAAGATCGCCACCACCAGGATCCGCCGCCTCACTGTCGCCGGGCTTACCTTGGAGATGATTGGGGCGGATTTCCTTCGCCGCCAAATCGCTCCTCTGCACAACAAGGTGAGGCCGGCCTGGCTCTTCCAGAACGCGGCTGACATCATGAGGCTTCGCCCTGGCCTCAATAACAACTTCACAGTGATGGGGCACGCCCACTTCTGCCAGCGGATCTTCCAGCTCGACATGAACCGTGACGGCAAGGCCGAGCGGTCCGACAAGGCTGCCAAAACCGGCAAGGTCGCCAAGGGGCCCTTGTTTGGGTTGCCGGTGGGAGTGGTGCCGCTGAGCAACAACTCGTGCCAGACCGACATCATCGCCATGATGCCGGACTACAACGCACACGGTCCCGTCCCAAACTGGGCCGCGCTGCCGGAGGAGCAGGTGCAGGAGTTGTCTGACAACTAGGCGGAGGTGTATGTCCGCAACGAGCCGCTGCTCATCCAGGACACCACTCAGGCAGAGCTAGACTACATCGCTGCCAGGGCGGCGGAGGCGGAGCTCGCCAGGCAGGCCGGCAGCGCGGGCGGCGTGGAGGACAAGGTCGCAGCAGCAGAGGAGGAGAGGGAGCTCGCCTAGAGGGCGGAGTCCGCTGGGGAGGCCAGCAGCGCCGACACCGGGGCCCCTCTCATTGAGGATGCGGTCGACGAGTCGTCGTCGTCGTCAGAGGAGGAGGAGGAGGAGGAGGAGGTCGAGGCTGTCAACCCTCCGACCACAGGGAGAGGGCGAGTCCTGCGGCAGGCCAGCTCTGGCAAGCCGGTCCGACCCGGCAGGGCCGCACAGCTGCAACAGGCCCAGGAGGGGTCCGCACGCTAGACAAGGGCCGCGGCGACGAGGAAGTTGGTGAAGGCCGCGGTGAAGAAGAAAGCAACTACCTCCTCTTCATCCAAGCGGGGCCAGACCCCATCTTCTTCCCCCCTCCGGCAGACATTGACGTGGAGGTCGTCTTCGACTTCGGGTCCCTCAGCCCAAGGAGGAAGAGGAAAGCAGCAGAAGAGGAGGCGGAGGATGAGTAAGTGTCTTTTTCCCTTTTGTCATCTCTGTCTCCTCAAACTGTGCCGCTTATCTTGGATTGTTTTCATTTTTGCAGGGATGTGGAGACGCAGGCCCAGCGGGTGAAGAGGGCCAGGTCCTCGGTGGACGGCCAGCCCCCGGCGGGCACCTCGAGGGCGCCACTGGTGGTGATGAGCTGCCCGGACAGCAACCCCCAGAGCAGCCCCCAGCGTAAGTTCGGCGCTCGCCCCTCGTCGACGTGTGTTGGTGGGCATGATCCATTGGCGCTGACCATGCCGAGATCGCAGGAGGAGGGCAGCAGCAGGAGGAGCCACTGAGGGCCACCCCCAACGCGCCGCCCCCATCGACTACGCCGCCCCGAGGGGCGTCCCTGGCAAGGGAGCCAAGCACCGAGCCCATGCACACGGAGGAGGAGAACTCAGGCGCCGGCGGCTCCACCTCGGCACCAAATGTCGGCGAGAAAGGGTCCACTTCTTCCCAGCCCGGCACGGGTTCGTCGTTCGCCTTCCGTTCCTGTCTTTTCTTTTTCTTTTTGAATCTTGGTCTTGGCTTCGCCTTACCCTCTTCTCGATATCCAGATCCTCCCTCGGCTGACCGGGAGGACATAGACACCGTCATCAAATACGTCACCAAGGACGCTGCGGCGGAGGCCGAGAAGATCGCCGCCGAGGAGGCCGCCAGGGGTGCGGCTGAGGATGCCGCCAAGGGGCCTGCCGGGGAGCCCAGCAAGGCTGCTGCCGAGGAGGTGTCGGGGATTGGGTGCGACATATGCCAATGGATGGCTTATCATGGTGGGAGCGAGTAGAACGTCGCCGGTGCCTGGAAGCGGGATAAGGCGTAGACACGAACGCCGGCGCACTTTACCCAGGTTCGGGGCTCTCTTAGGAGATAACACCCCTAGTCCTGCTCTGCGGGGTCTCCGCATGATCACTAAGGCACAAGTGGTACAATGGTGCTCCTCGAGCTGTTTGCTAGAGGTAGGAGAAGGCAAGGCTAGCTCTCTCCTTTCTCTATGGGTTGGTCTAGTTCTAACAGGTTGGGAACCCTTTGCATGGGTGCCCTCGGGGGTTTATATAGGCCTACCCCCCAGTGGTACAATGATAATCCGGCCGGGTGTAGGGCCCGGCTGTCAGTCTCTTCGGGCGCCGGCTTCTCCGCCGGCTGCTGGGGCCCGCCGCCTGGTGGGCCCCGCCGACTGGTCTGGTACTGGGCCGATAGGCCACCTCCGCCGCTCTCGGGTCTTGTCGGCTGCTGATCACTGTAGCCGCGACACTAATGACGCAGGCTTGGTCAGGGGATCATGGCTACAGCTCCGCCGCCTGGTGGGCGATTACTGTAGCCACTCTGCGTCTCGTCTGGTTAATGGCGCGTGGGTCCCGAGGAAGGGGCGGGCCGACTGCTGGGGGCCGACCTCCCTCGGGTCCGACTGGTGGGGCTCTAGCCGTCTTCTGGGCTCTCACTGATTGGTGGGACCCGTCGTCCTTGGGCCGTACCGACAGGCCGTCGTGGGAGCAGGGCTCCGCCTGCTTGTGGTGATGTCAGGGGTGGTGTGGCAACAGTGCCGCGCCGGGCGGAGATCTCCGCCGGTACGATGCACTGTGGCCACGCCGTCCCTGGATCGGGGGGGGATGGGCTATACTGTAGCCACTCCCTGTCTTGTCTTTCTTGATGAGGGCGCGGGCTTCGTTGGCGCCATGGGCCGACTGCTAGGGGCCGGCTTCTCTAGAAGCCGTCAACTAGGAGTCGGCTTGTCTTGAAGTCGGTCTCTGGGACTCGGTCGTCTACGGGCAGCCGGCTATTCCTCCAGCCGGCCACCAGAAGGCGGCACTTCATCTTGGTGCCTTGAGGGGCGCAGCCAGTCCCGATGTGTTGAAAGGTTCTGGGCCTCGGGTTAGCCTACCCGTGGCCCATTACTCTGACAGTAGTCCCCGAAGCTGGTGAGGTGCCGCGGCTGAGCAGCCAAGGAGCCTCAGCAGTTTCTTTCTCCGAGTGCTTGAGGTGGAGCTTCGTCCGACTTCGGCCGGGCCGACTGGTGGGAGTCGGCCTCGCCCAGTCTGACTCATCCAAACTTCGAACGCGCCGGCGGGAACCAAGTGGCGTGCTAGCTAAGCCTTCAGGCCGCCGCCTGTTATGGGCTTGTCACGTGGCGACGAGCGGCTGGGCCAGTCTGCCAACCCACGCTCGCGATGGGACATGCCTGCTGGCGGGGCCCACCACTACCACGCCTCGGCATGCGAGCGGATCCGCTACGGCCGAGGTGGGCGGTTGAGTTTCCCGCGGAGTTACTGCGCGCAGTAACTCACGCGATAAATGTGGGGGTGTGGGGTCGTGGGCGCAATAAATCCCATGATCGCCCCCTTGGCTTCGCATCCCGTAGGCCTATAAGTAGGGGGAGGAGGGGGAGCGGCGGAGCGCGCGCGTCCCTCCTTCCCATTCTTTCCTCCTTCTTTCTCCTCTGGCCGTAGCGCCCCCAAGCCACGCTGAGCGCCGCGGTGGTCGTCTCCGATGAGCTCATCCTCCAATCCCACGCCCCCATGGCGTGCTCCGGAGCATGGGACGGCTGCGAAGTTCACGACGACCACATCGATTTCCTCCGCCAGACGCGGCGCTGGCCGGCAAAGATTACGTGAAGGTCCGCCTCGCGCCGAAGAGGGAGATCTCGCCGGCGCCGGAGGAGGGCGAGCGGGTCATCTTCCGCTCGCACTGCCTGCGCGGCCTCGGCCTGCCGGCGAGCAGCTTCTTCAGGTCCTTCCTCGAGTTCTATGGTCTCCAGCCGCACCACCTCACCTCGAACACAGTGGTGCTGCTGTCTGCCTTCGTCACCTTGTGGGAAGGCTTCCTCGGCATCCTCCCCACCATCGAGCTCTGGGGGGAGTTCTTCTACATCAAGCTCGGCACCCTCGTCGCGGGCGTGCCGGCTCAATGCGGCGCGTTCATCGCGGTGCGGAGGCCGGCAGCCGAAAATACGTTTCCTCCCATCCCGCTGATCAAGTCGGTGAAGATGTGGCAGCGGTCGTACTTCTACATGAAGAGCGTCTTCGCGGAGGGTGACTGGGTCAACTTACCGGCTTACGAAGCCGGCCCGCCGGCTGGGAGGCGGCCCACCTGGTCGTACCGGGCCAGGACGCTGTCGCCCTCTGGAGCCGCCGCCATCGTGCGGCTCCGAGTGCTAACACAGTCGGAGGGCCTGACCGGGCCCGACTTGCTATCCGCCTTCGTGGCGCGCCGAGTGCTCCCGCTCCAGAGCCGCCCTCACATGATCTGCCAGATGAGCGGACATCGGGACCCGAGTCGGCTGTGCACCAAGGAGATGCCTCACGCAGAGGTAGCTCACATGGTGAACTATCTTGCGAACTGCGAGCTCACGGAGGAGTGGCGGTTTGGCAAGGAGCCGTATTCACGCGCCAACCACCCGCCTATGGTAAGTCATCTGTCTTTTTCTCTGTCTCTTTGTTGCTGAGTTCGTCCTGTCCAGCCTGACCAATTGGCCTTTGAATAGAGCCCCCTCCTCCAGCCGGCAGCCGGCGCCGCGGGGCCGGAGCGCCAATTCCTCCCTGACCGAGTGGAGAGCAACGTCGACGACCCCGACTTGGGGGCGGCGGCCTTGGAGGACGACGCCGAGGGAGGCGGCAAAACAGGCGGCTCGAGGCTCGGAGCCAGCCTCGAGGACTGGCCTGACGACGACGCGGGGGAAGTCTCCCCGCGCCACCAGCCAGGAGTCGGCCAGCCGGGCGCGAGCTTGTCTGCCGCGCCGGATGCCCAAGGTGGCGCGAAGAAACGCAGGTCCGCGCCGAGCCTGTTCGGCAGTAGGCCGAAGAAGCCCAAGGGCTTGACCGCGGCGACCCGGTCATGGAGAGGGCCAGCGGTGACGTCGCCATGCCGGACGTGATCGTGACTCCACTGCCGCCGTCCGGGAGCACGCAAGGCGAGCAGCCGGGGGACCCGCCGGTGCCGCCAACTGAAAACGAGGTGGCGACGGGCCTGACTCTTGAGGTCGGCACACCGACGCGTCGCCGACTTGCAAAGGCGGCTTCGGCGCCACGCCCGCTGGAGACTGGCGGCGCGAGCTCCTCGATCCCGGACACCGAGGCGACCAGCGCCGCGCCCACTGGGTGGGTGCGGGTTGGCGGGATGGGCCCTCTGAACAAGGCGATGCTGGATGTTCAAGCCAAACTCCGCGCTGAAGCCGACGCCATCAAGAACTGCAACAAGGTGTATCTGGCATCGCGAGAGGCCATCCAGGTATGCTTCTTGCTTCTTCATTTTTAACTCTTGTATTGCTTCGTGGGGGCGCGTCAGTGCACCCACTGGGTGTAGTCCCCGAGTTCAGGGCCGGCTGCTGAGCAGGTGGCGCGGAACTTTAACTAGCAGGCTCTGAGAGCTGATATCCTTGCTGCAGGATTATCATAACCTTCGTGCTGCCGCCTTCAACTCCAAGGTCCAGGAGTTGGATCAACGTGCTGTCGACTTGTCGGAGAGCCGGAGTAAGTCTTCTTCCTTTTCCTGCGGGGGCGCGCTGGCGCACCCGTGGGCTGTAGTCCCCGAGATTCGGGCCGACTGCTGAGCAGTCGGGGCCGGCTCTCCCCGGCGACTGTTCTTCTTTCTGTTCATTTTGATGACTCCTTTCTCTGCGGGGGCGCGCTGGCGCACCCGCGGGCTGTAGTCCCCGAGATTCGGGCCGACTGCTGAACAGTCGGGTCGGATCTCCCCGGCGACTCTGCCTCTTCTCTGTTGGCAACTGACGCCTTCCCTTCTTCTTTTCTTTCGCAGAGGCCAACACCACCTTGCAGCAGTAGCTGGGTGAAGCCAACACTACGCTGCGTGCTAAGGAGGAGGAGCGCAGCAAGCTGGCTGAAGAGCGCGACCGGCTTGTCGCGCAACTGGCGGAACAGGCGGAGCTTCTCAGCTTCTCAAGAAGGCCCTGAAGGAGGCATAGGACAAGGAGACCAGCCTTTTTGCTGAGTTCGCGACCGAACGCTACGCCTGGACCGACAAGGAGGCGATGCTGACTTCCGGCTTTCACGAGATTGAGGACATAGTCGATGGTGAGCTTCCCTCTTTTTCCTTCTTTGAGCTGCCGGCTGTTGGCCGAGCCGGCTTCTCGTCTCTAACTTTGGCTCTTTGCTTTCTATCTTGGCAGACTTCTTCCCTGGTCACTCGGACGCTGCCAATCAGGCCATTGAAGTCGATCGTGAAGGACGGAGGGCAGACGGCGCACAGATCACCACCGACGCCCCCCGAACCCTTAGCGAGCAGATCCTGAGCATCGAGGCCCGTCTTCGGCCAGCTCACCGGATGCCGTGCTGGCTTCAGCGTGTTGGCGCCCAGGCGATCGCTGCCCTGTGGCCGGACATGCCGGCACCGCGCACTCCTAGTCGGACTGCTGACTGGCTGGAGGTGGCGGCCGGCCGTCTTAAGGCCTGGAAAGGCTCCTCGGCCCGGGCTGGAGCGCGCCGGGCCTTGGAATTCGTCAAGGCATGGTACCCTCGGCTGAGTCTAGCCCAGCTAGCCACATTCCGGCTTGAGAGCTTGTGCTGGCCGGCTGTTCGCTGGATCAGCCAGAGCACAAGGTCTCCCTCTTGGAAAGATCTCGGCTTGACCTTCCGATTGTAGTATCGGCGCAGGCTCTGCTGGTAGATGCTGGACCGGCTGAGTGCCAACAGCCGGCCCTCCTCTAGCGGATCAACGCCGTCTTCACGTGCTTCTTCTGCCTCCTTATCGGTGTACATGGTGACTCGAGGGGAGTCAAATTGTATGTCCGTTGGGATGACGGCTTCGGCATCGTAGATGAGGAAGAAAGGCGTGAAGCCGGTTGACTTGTTCGGAGTTATGCGCAGGCTCCAAAGGACGGCTGGCAGCTCGTTGAGCCAGCAGCCGGCCGAGCGCTCGAGAGGCTCGACCAGTCGGGGCTTGATGCCGGACAAGATGAGGCCGTTTGCTCGCTCTACTTGGCCGTTTGACTGCAGATGGGCAACGGACGCTAGGTCCAGTCGGATGCCCTGCGTCGGGCAGAAACGGGCCAAGGCGCCTTTGGCAAAGTTTGTGCCATTGTCGGTGATGATGCTGTGTGGTATGCCATACCGGATGGTGATGTCGGAAATGAAAGTCACAGCAGTCGGACCGTTCAGCTTCTTGATTGGTTTTGCTTCTATCCACTTGGTGAATTTGTCTACTGCGACAAGCAGATGAGTCATGCCACCTCGTGCAGTCTTGAATGGCCCCACCATGTCCAGGCCCCAGACAACAAAGGGCCAGGCAATGGGGATAGTCTTGAGTGCAGAAGCCGGCCGATGTGGCTTGGAACGGAACTTCTGGCACCCTTTGCATTTCTGGACCAAGTCTTTGGCGTCTTCTAGAGCAGTCGGCCAGAAAAAACCATGGCGGAAAGCTTTGGCGACAAGTGCTCTTGAAGCCGCATGGTGGCCACATTCGCCTTGATGGATGTCTTTGAGGATTGCTTGGCCTTGCTTCGGCTCCACGCAACGCTGGTAGACACCAGTGACATTGCGCCTCACAACCTCTCTGTTGACTATGGCGTATGCTGCTGCCGGGCGTTGCACTTGCCGGGCCGAGATCTCATCAGTCGGCAGCTCTTTGTGCACCAGGAAGTTGAGGATGGGCTAGGCCCATGAAGGTGCTGCGATTTCTTCGACTGCTATGACTGCTACTTGCACAAGGGCGGTTGGCCGGGAGGTGGCGGGTTGGAGTCAGTTGCCGCTGCCGCTTGCTGAGTTGATGAAGTCCCCGGGCCGATTGCTGCAGTCCCCGGGCCGGGCTCTGAAGTCCCCGGGCTGACCGCTGCAGTTCCCGGGCCGCATGCCGGAATTCCCGTGTGTAACGCCCCGAGACCGACGCTCCAGACGCCTTCCATATATTTCGTGTTCGGCGTGTGTTTTTTGTGTGTTTTGCATTCATCATTGCATCATCCGCATTAATTTTCATAAAACTTGCATCCGCTCGTAGTTGCCGCGTTCCCCCCTTGCGTTCGTTGACCATTCTGAGTCTAACCAGATTTTTGATTCTCTCTTGTCTGACCGTTTGACCCTCTCTGCACAACCACCCACCCCCTCGCGTGCGTCCGAAAGTTGTCCCGTACCCGAACCGTTCAGTCATCACCCTTGCATACAGATCATCCCCTAACATCTACAAAACATCTCCGGTTTCTCATTTGGTCTCTCTAACCTATTTATTCTCGGACCGTCCGATTATAATCGGAGGGCCCGAATAGCCCCTAAACTACTCTACCTGCTATATAACCAGACAAACCCTAAAATCTAGAGAGATGTCCCATCCATCCCCGCCGCTACACTCCACCTTTGTCGTCTCCCACCTCGGGATCTCCTCATTCCCCAATCCATCGATCCACCCAACCAGAGCTCCTCCTGCCGACGCCCTCCGCCACCCAGGTGAGCCCCCGAGCAGCCTCCCTCGTGCGAGCCCCGCAGGAGCTCGAACACGAGCGGATCGAGCCAGCTGTCCCTGCCGGCGATGAGCAGCATCAGCTCCCGCAGCTCCGGCGAGCCCTGCCGTAGGTGACCCCCGCAGGAACCCTCTCCTTCCTCCCATGCTTCTTCTTCCTTCCCAGTATTTCTCTCCCTCCTCTCAACATTTCGGTCTTGCCTTTCTACAGGAGCTCCCCGCCGCCGGATCGGGCCGCCTTCGCCCGGTTCCTCTCGCGCCGTCGCCCCGCGTGCCCTGCCCCGCCAAGCCGCGCCATCCTCCTGCCAGCGCCCGCCTGGGATGAACGCAGCGTCGCCCCGCTCGCCTTCGTCGTGTGCCTGCGCCCGAGCCTCCCGTCGAGCTCCACTGCCTCCGTGCCCACAAGTCGCCGCCGTCCCGGCTGCCTCGACAGCCCCATCGTTCAAAAAGGGCACCACCAGGAGCTCTTGAAGCCTCACTCCGTCGCCGTCTTACGAGCATGCCAGTGCCCTCCATCTCGACCCGTCCCGCTCACTGGTAACGCGGCGACGCTCTGCATCGAGCGTTGACCCTGCACGCGCGCACCACTTCTTCTCCGCATCACCGTGAACCTCCTCACTCGCGGCCGCCGCGTCTGTCATCTGCAGGAGCCAGGGTCGCCGCCTCCATCAGTTCGTCAAGCCGCCAGTCAGGGTCGCGCCCCGGCCCTGATCTGGACCGGATCTCCTCTGCTCCGTCGGCGCTCCTCCTTGCCCTGTTCTCCGTTGTTGCTCTCCCTCGTCCTCGCCGGAGTTCAAGCCGCGCCTGCTGCCTCCCCTGCTTCGCGTCGAACCGCTCCAGCCCGCTCGCGTTGACCAAGCCAAGCGAGCGCCTCGGCCTAGCCTCCCGCGCGAGTCGGCCCAGCCCCAGCTCCAGCCGCGGCCTGCCAGCTCCTTCACCAAGCCGGCCCATCTTCGCCTCTGGGCCCAATGTGAGCAGCGCACCAGTTCCAGCCCGATCTATTTTTTTCTGCACTGGACGATTTATCTATTTTCCAGAGAAACTGCAGTTTTACAGTGAAACCCTCCATGTTCATGCTTTAATAACTCTACAACCATGCATCGGTTTAAAATGTTTCAAACGTGTAAAATACTTATAATTTTGTGTAGATTAATAATACGCCACTTTCATCCCATGATAAAATGTTTAACATGCTGTTTGTGTTTATTTTGCATAATGCCATACTAAAATGCTTTAATTCATAACTAAATAACCGTAGCTCGGATTTAAATAAACTTTATATGTAAATGGGGTAGAAAATGCATAGATTAACATGGTGCACTTCATTTTGCTGTTTAACATTATTAAAATTGCGTTTATGGCAGAACAGTACCAAATCTAAGTTATGGACATGAGGATTTTCCGGAAATTGTTGTTTGTTGTTCCGGCCTCATTTAAATTGCCTAAAATAGGTAGTTTCCTTATGCTTCACCTCTTGCCATGGTTAACAACATTTAACATTGTTGGGTACATAAACGAGAGAGAACTAAATAATTGATGTGGTGTTTCATCAATATGCAACTCGTTGCATATTGAGCTCCATTTAACTTGTAGTTTCGTATGTGCACTTTGCCATGCCATGCCTCATTAAACCGGACATGCATCATACTTGATTGTGCATCATGCCATGTGTATGTGGTGGTTGTTTACCGTGTTGTTTGCTTCTTTTCGGTTTGCTTCTCGCGTTAGCTTCGGTTTCGTTCGACTACGTCCGTTTGTCTTCTTCATGGACTCGTTCTTCTTCCAAGCGGGATCTCAGGCAAGATGACCATACCCTCGAAATCACTTCTATCTTTGCTTGCTAGTTGTTCGCTCTATTGCTATGTCGCGATACCTACCACTTGCTTATCAAGCCTCCCATATTGCCATGAACCTCTAACCTTTCTCATCCTTCCTAGCAAACCGTTGTTTGGCTATGTTACCGCTTTTGCTCAGCCCCTCTTATAGCGTTGCTAGTAGCAGGTGAAGATGAAGATGGCTCCATGTTGGATTATGTTTATGTTGGGATATCACAATACCTCTTATTTAATTAATGCATCTATATACTTGGTAAAGGGTGGAAGGCTCGGCCTTATGCCTGGTGTTTTGTTCCGCTCTTGCCGCCCTAGTTTCCGTCATACCGGTGTTATGTTCCTTGATTTTGCGTTCCTTACGCGGTTGGGTGATTTATGGGACCCCCTTGACAGTTCGCTTTGAATAAAACTCCTCCAGCAAGGCCCAACCTTGGTTTTGCCATTTGCTACCACCTATCCCCTTTTCCCTTGGGTTCTGCACACTCAAGGGTCATCTTATTTTAACCCCCCCGGGCCAGTGCTCCTTCGAGTGTTGGTTCGAACTGAGTAGACTGCGGGGCCCCCTCGTGGAAACTCGAGGTCTGGTTTTACTCGTAGGATGTCTCATCCGGTGTTGCCTTGAGAACGAGATATGTGCAGCTCCTATCGGGATTTGTCGGCACATCGGGCGGCTTTGCTGGTCTTGTTTTACCATTGTCGAAATGTCTTGTAAACCGGGATTCCGAGACTGATCGGATCTTCCCGGGAGAAGGAATATCCTTCGTAGACCGTGAGAGCTTATAATGGGTTAAGTTGGGACACCCCTGCAGGGTATTATCTTTCGAAAGCCGTGCCCGCAGTTATGTGGCAGATGGGAATTTGTTAATATCCGGTTGTAGAGAACTTGACACTTGACCTTAATTAAAACGCATCAACCGCGTGTGTAGCCGTGATGGTCTCTTCTCGGCGGAGTCCGGGAAGTGAACACGGTTTCTGGGTTATGTTTGACGTAAGTAGGAGTTCAGGATCACTTCTTGATCATTGCTAGTTCACGACCGTTCCGTTGCTTCTCTTCTCGCTCTTATTTGCGTATGTTAGCCACCATACATGCTTAGTGCTTGCTGCAGCTCCACCTCCTTACACCATCCTTTCCTATAAGCTTAAATAGTCTTGATCTCGCGGGTGTGAGATTGCTGAGTCCTAGTGACTCACAGATACTTCCAAAACAGTTGCAGGTGCTAGGGATACCAGTGCAGGTGACGCAACTGAGCTCAAGTGGGAGCTCGATGAAGTTCTTGTTCGTTGTGTTGTTTCTTTTCATGTTGATCAGTAGTGGAGCCCAGTTGGGACGATCAGGGATCTAGCAGTTGGGTTGTCTTCTTTTCTTTTGGTTCCGTTGTCGGACCTATGTGTGTATCTCTGAATGATGTATGTTTTATTTATGTATTGTGTGAATTGGCGATTGTAAGCCAACTCTTTATCCCATTCTTGTTCATTACATGGGATTGTGTGAAGATGACCCTTCTTGCAACAAAACCACAATGCGGTTATGCCTCTAAGTCGTGCCTCGACACGTGGGAGATACAGCCGCATCGTGGGCATTACAAGTTGATAATCAGAGCCATCCCCGACTTAGGAGCCCCCTGCTTGATCGAATCGCTGGCGTTGTTGAGTCTAGAACAAAAATGTTTTGAGTCTTAGGATTATATATATCGGAGAGTAGGATTCTTTTTACTCCTCAGTCCCTTCGTCGCTCTGGTGAGGTCTCCTGACGTAGAAGTTTTGACTCTTCTCTCCTCAAATTTCACTAAAAAAAATTTAGGATCACGCGGGTATCTTGGAATCGTTCCGATGGTTTTGTGACGAGAACATTGTTCTTGATGCCTCCTGACATTTAGGGGTTGTGGCAGTGTCCCGGGGAGTTGAGCTCCGAGGTGTTGTCGTCACAATTTTATCGTTGCAGTTCTGGAATACCTGAGTTTCGCCGACATCAAAATCTCTTTTATGCAGTTGTTGGTGAGATGACCTCGACGCCAGCCAGTACTGGGGCGGGAGTTCGGGAGTATTGCCATAACTAGTATAATGGATGCTTTTCGAAGGTTGAGGTAAACGATTTTCGGAGTTTTCTTGGTTATGTGTTGACGGATGGATACAGCTGGATCTAGGTATTGTTAGTTTGGGTGATATATTTTTTGTCCCCTGTATCCCCAACACCTGATTGCATAACCAGAAAGTTTCAGGAGTTTATAAGTGGGAATTCAAGTAGCTCCTAGGATATCTTTCCGACGGATGTATGATATGAGATTGGGTTCGACGTCTAGTGGTCCGCCTTTCCACGGTTGGTTTTACAGTGGTCTCGTAGTGTCTTAAAGAGTCCTTGGCTATGCCAACTCGGGGACGCTTCTTATGTCATGTGCACTACCTTGTACATGATGGTGCTGTACGATCGAGCCCGTGTGGGCCCCACCACGAGAACTTCGGACGAAATCTCTATCATATGTTGGTTCCGGCTTATTTTGCAAGCCAATCCTTTGTTTTGTTTTTGTTTTGTGGTATTCGAGTTGCTTCGAAGTCAAATGTTGAATCCATACCTTCCCTAAACGGTGTTCTCATATTGCTTTGTGAATATTAATCCTTCTTGATCATCGAGATCGTCATGTTAATTCTTTTCCAACCGGCGTGCTTCTCTTCAAGTGGATCCGATCATTTCAACATTCGCAAGATCACCTCTCAGTTTCCCAATGTTGTTTGTTTCATCCGTCCCAAGTTGCCTTTGTTTTCCCGCCCTCCCACCCTTTTCTTCAAGGACTTAGATTTTTTTAACCAAGTATCCTTTTATTGATGTGAAGTCTATCCATTCTTTTCCGTCAATGTTCTTATCCGGTGATTTTCCATGAAGATGCTCACGAAACTTCAAGTTTATCATTCTTCATTCTCGTATTCTTTTCGGGTGGATTCAATTGAAGCTTTCAGTGTTGATTATAGACCTTTCCTCCTTTCAAATGCTTTCTCATGCTGGTGTACCTTTTAATCATCCACTTCTCGCCATTCATTGGTTCCGGAGTGTACAAGATACCTCAGAAGATTCACATTTCCATTCCCAATCCGTTCAAGTTCTTTTGAGGATGCTATCTCATTCAAGCCATTTAATTCAACCGGTGCAATCTCCTTTTCAAGTAATCATTTCAATGGGGTATCTTTTGAGTGGGCCCTAACCCACAGGTTTTTTTCCAGGATCTTACCTAACACATCTAATTTTTTCGGAGTTATTCTCAAATTCATTGCAAAGTTTGACGTAAGAATGAATTATCATCAGTCAAATGTCTTTCTCCAAGATCTTTCAAATTCTTTTCATTGTTGATTCAACCTTTCTATTCTTCATGGTTCCGGAGTGCCTCAATAATTCATGGTGGTGTTTCTCATCATCATTCTCCACATTTGAAGACCGAAGAAGAATTTCTCATGAATCTTGGTCCGTTCTCTTGAAGATTCATGGTTCTTACTTGTTGCCATACTCTCATAATTGTTTTCGATTGTGAGAATTCTTTTTACCCATCCGGAGCTATTCATGAGTCTTTTCAGTTTGATTCTCCGAAGGCCATCATTTCAGAAGATTTCTTCGTTCTAAGCTTTCAGCTCTCGTTCTCCAAATCATACCGGTGCATCATTCAAATATTACCTAAACAGCTCGGGATCTCTGCGTTCACTTGTTTCTAAATTCTCTCAAGTATCTTCGTTCATTTTCCAATTCTTACTGGTGTTACTTTATCTTTTCTTCGTTCATTTTCAATTCTTACGGTGGTTCGTTCAAGAGTTCTCTTCCTTCGTTATCATATCAATTTATTCGTTGTTTCAATCCTACCGTTGGTTCGTTGAAGACTTTTCTCAAGTTTGCGCTATATCTATCTTAATCCTTTCTATGAGAATAAGTAGTATGCCAAATCCGTTGGTTGTCATCAATCTAAATTGGTGAAGGATACGCGTAATGTAATTCTTATTCTTGTTTCCTCCAAGTGATTAATTCCTTCTTCCGGAGTTCTTTCATGATATCAAACTATCGGTTCCAAGTTGTTCATCTTTTCTTTCCGGAGTTCCAAGTTATTTCAATTATATCATTTCAAAGCTTCATCTAATCATTGCAAGGCTTCTCCCGGGGTTCTTTTCAACTTTCCATTTCGTTTGATCATTCTTTTATTACCGGAGTTCTTCATGGAGGCTCTACATGGTGGTTCATCAAGGATTTAATTCATTCTCGAAGTGTTCTTCAAGATTCTTGTTGGAGCTCAAGCATTCTTGCATTCCGAAGTGCAATTCGTTCTAACTTATCATATGAGGTGGTGTTATGTCATTCTTGACAATTTGAGTTCGCGTTTCATGATTCACATGTTGTCAAGAATGTGATATTTTAAATCCACCAATCTCTTTGTTGGATTTATCTTGTGTCATGTTTCACCTAAAGCCTTCCCTAAGGAATGTTGCTATTATGGTGCTTATCAATGATCAAGTTTTCTCCTTCTCCTCTTGGTGGAAGAAGTTTTCATCTCTTCGTGGATCTCAAGCAAGCAATTGTTTCCGTTAGTGGCAAATTTCACCTCAAGTTTTGAGATCTTTTCCTTAAGCCCACAACAAGCTTGTTCTTTCGTTGTTGATTCTTCCAACAACTCCGTTCAATCCTACTTCGTAAGGATGCTCTTTACAATTCATTTATGGTAGGAGATGTTGGTTTCATTCTTCGTTCTATTCACTCCAACTATCTAACTATCATGCATTGTTTCCGGAGGCTTTGTGATGTTGCTCTCTTTGACAAATCATCTTGTTTTGTCAAGATCATGTAATTTTCCTTTCTCGTCCGTTTAGCCGGAGTGTCGTGTTTTCATTCGAGTTCTCTCATCTTATCAAGTTTTGTCTCCTTCCTCAACCGGAGTGCTGTCTGAAATCTTTCTTACCCCTTGTGCCATTCTTTCATTAGTTATGGAGGCAGTGTGTTGTTAAATTCATCGAGTATCCTCTCATCTTGTCAAATTCATGTTCAATTCCTTCCATTTACAGTCGGAGTGCTGCCCAAATTATATCATTCTTATTCCTTCCCTATCTTGTTTTAACTGGAGTGGTTTAAATATCTATCGTGTCAATTAACCTCAAGGTTCACATGGTGTTCCTTGTCTCTCTTTTCTACCGGTGTGCTTTCATATTCCTGTTGATCCGTTAAGCTCTCGTTTCATATTCTTCAACCTACAAAGGTTCTCGCAATGTTCATTGTTCCTCTTGCTGAACGGAGTGTTTTAAATTTTGTTCATCTCCGTTGTGTCATTTCCTCAAGCTTTGCGACCTCTCAAAGTTCTTTGGTTTCACTCGTTTGTCAAAGAAGCAATTTGTTTTACCTCTTCCCCTTCTGTTTCTTTCCGATGCCATCCTAGATCTCGGGTCGAGATCCTCTTGTAGTGGTGGAGTGTTGTAACGCCCCGAGACCGACGCTCCAGACGCCTTCCATATATTTCGTGTTCGGCGTGCGTTTTATTTGTGTTTTGCATTCATCATTGCATCATCCGCATTTATTTTCATAAAACTTGCATCCGCTCGTAGTTGCCACGTTCCCCCCTTGCGTTCGTTGACCATTCTGAGTCTAACCGGATTTTCGATTCTCTGTTGTCTGACCGTTTGACCCTCTCTGCACAACCACCCACCCCCTCGCGCGTGTCCGAAAGTTGTTCCGTACCCGAACCGTTCAGTCATCACCGTTGCATACAGATCATCCCCTAACATCTACAAAACATCTCCGGTTTCTCATTTGGTTTCTCTAACCTATTTATTCTCGGACCGTCCGATTATAATCGGAGGGCCCGAATAGCCCCTAAACTACTCTACCTACTATATAACTAGACAAACCCTAAAATCTAGAGAGATGTCCCATCCATCCCCGCCGCCACACTCCACCTTTGTCGTCTCCCACCTCGGGATCTCCTCATTCCCCAATCCATCGATCCACCCAACCAGAGCTCCTCCTGCCGACGCCCTCCGCCACCCAGGCGAGCCCCCGAGCAGCCTCCCTCGCGTGAGCCCCGCAGGAGCTCGAACCCGAGCGGATCGAGCCAGCCGTCCCCGCCGGCGATGAGCAGCATCAGCTCCCGCAGCTCCGGCGAGCCCTGCCGTCGGTGACCCCCGCAGGAACCCTCTCCTTCCTCCCCTGCTTCTTCTTCCTTCCCAGTATTTCTCTCCCTCCTCTCAACATCTTGGTCTTGCCTTTCTACAGGAGCTCCCCGCCGCCGGATCGGGCCGCCTCCGCCCGGTTCCTCTCGCGCCGTCGCCCCGCGTGCCCTGCCCCGCCAAGCCGCGCTATCCTCCTGCCAGCGCCCGCCTGGGATGAACGCAGCGTCGCCCCGCTCGCCTTCGTCGTGTGCCTGCGCCCGAGCCTCCCGTCGAGCTCCACTGCCTCCGTGCCCGCAAGTCGCCGCCGTCCCGGCTGCCTCGTCAGCCCCGTCGTTCAAAACGGGCACCACCAGGAGCTCTTGAAGCCTCGCTTCGTCGCCGTCTTACGAGCATGCCAGTGCCCTCCATCTCGACCCGTCCCGCTCACTGGTAACGCGCCGGCGCTCTGCATCGAGCGTTGACCCTGCACGCGCGCACCACTTCTTCTCCGCATCGCCGTGAACCTCCTCACTCGCGCCCGCCGCGTCTGTCATCTGCAGGAGCCAGGGTCGCCACCTGCATCAGTTCGTCAAGCCGCCCGTCAGGGTCGCGCCCCGGCCCTGATCTGGACCGGATCTCCTCTGCTCTGTCGGCGCTCCACCTTGCCCTGTTCTCCGTTGCTGCTCTGCCTCGTCCTCGCCGGAGTTCAAGCCGCGCCTGCTGCCTCCCCTGCTTCGCATCGAACCGCACCAGCCCGCTCGTGTTGACCAAGCCAAGCGAGCGCCTCGGCCTAGCCTCCCGCGCGAGTCGGCCCAGCCCCAGCTCCAGCCGCGGCCTGCCAGCTCCTTCACCAAGCCGGCCCATCTTCGCCTCTGGGCCCAATGTGAGCAGCGCACCAGTTCCAGCCTGATCTATTTTTTTCTGCACTGGACGATTTATCTATTTTCCAGAGAAACTGCAGTTTTACAGTAAAACCCTCCATGTTCATGCTTTAATAACTCCACAACCATGCATCGGTTTAAAATGTTTCAAACATGTAAAATACTTAGAATTTTGTGTAGATTAATAATATGCCACTTTCACCCCATGATAAAATGTTTAACATGTTGTTTGTGTTTATTTTGCATAATGCCATACTAAAATGCTTTAATTCATAACTAAATAACCGTAGCTCGGATTTTAATAAAGTTTATATGTAAATGGGGTAGAAAATGCATAGATTAACATGGTGCACTTCATTTTGCTGTTTAACATTATTAAAATTGCGTTTATGGCAGAACAGTACCAAATCTAAGTTATGGACATGAGGATTTTCCGGAAATTGTTGTTTGTTGTTCCGGCCTCATTTAAATTGCCTAAAATAGGTAGTTTCCTTATGCTTCACCTCTTGCCATGGTTAACAACATTTAACATTGTTGGGTAAATAAACGAGAGAGAACTAAATAATTGATGTGGTGTTTCGTCAATATGCAACTCGTTGCATATTGAGCTCCATTTAACTTGTAGTTTCGTATGTGCACTTTGCCATGCCATGCCTCATTAAACCGGACATGCATCATACTTGATTGTGCATCATGCCATGTGTATGTGGTGGTTGTTTACCGTGTTGTTTGCTTCTTTTCGGTTTGCTTCTCGCGTTAGCTTCGGTTTCGTTCGACTACGTCCGTTTGTCTTCTTCATGGACTCGTTCTTCTTCCTAGCGGGATCTCAGGCAAGATGACCATACCCTCGAAATCACTTCTATCTTTGCTTGCTAGTTGTTCGATCTATAGCTATGTCGCGATACCTACCACTTGCTTATCAAGCCTCCCATATTGCCATGAACCTCTAACCTTTCTCATCCTTCCTAGCAAACCGTTGTTTGGCTATGTTACCGCTTTTGCTCAGCCCCTCTTATAGCGTTGCTAGTAGCAGGTGAAGATGAAGATGGCTCCATGTTGGATTATGTTTATGTTGGGATATCACAATACCTCTTATTTAATTAATGCATCTATATACTTGGTAAAGGGTGGAAGGGTCGGCCTTATGCCTGGTGTTTTGTTCCGCTCTTGCCGCCCTAGTTTCTGTCATACCGGTGTTATGTTCCTTGATTTTGCGTTCCTTACGCGGTTGGGTGATTTATGGGACCCCCTTGACAGTTCGCTTTGAATAAAACTCCTCCAACAAGGCCCAACCTTGGTATTACCATTTGCTACCACCTATCCCCTTTTCCCTTGGGTTCTGCAGACTCAAGGGTCATATTATTTTAACCCCCCCGGGCCAGTGCTCCTTCGAGTGTTGGTCCGAACTGAGTAGACTGCGGGGGGCCCTCGTGGAAACTCGAGGTCTGGTTTTACTCCTAGGATGTCTCATCCGGTGTTGCCCTGAGAACGAGATATGTGCAGCTCCTATCGGGATTTGTCGGCACATCGGGCGGCTTTGCTGGTCTTGTTTTACCATTGTTGAAATGTCTTGTAAACCGGGATTTCGAGACTGATCGGGTCTTCCCGGGAGAAGGAATATCCTTCGTTAACCGTGAGAGCTTATAATGGGTTAAGTTGGGACACCCCTGCAGGGTATTATCTTTCGAAAGCCGTGCCCGCGGTTATGTGGCAGATGGGAATTTGTTAATATCCGGTTGTAGAGAACTTGACACTTGACCTTAATTAAAACGCATCAACCGCGTGTGTAGCCATGATGGTCTCTTCTCGGCGGAGTCCGAGAAGTGAACACGGTTTCTGGGTTCTGTTTGACGTAAGTAGGAGTTCAGGATCACTTCTTGATCATTGCTAGTTCACGACCGTTCCGTTGCTTCTCTTCTCGCTCTTATTTGCGTATGTTAGCCACCATACATGCTTAGTGCTTGCTGCAGCTCCACCTCATTACACCATCCTTTCCTATAAGCTTAAATAGTCTTGATCTCGCGGGTGTGAGATTGCTGAGTCCTCGTGACTCACAGATACTTCCAAAACAGTTGCAGGTGCCAGGGATACCAGTGCAGGTGACGCAACTGAGCTCAAGTGGGAGCTCGATGAAGATCTTGTTCGTTGTGTTGTTTCTTTTCATGTTGATCAATAGTGGAGCCCAGTTGGGACGATCAGGGATCCAGCAGTTGGGTTGTCTTCTTTTCTTTTGGTTCCGTAGTCGGACCTATGTGTGTATCTCTGAATGATGTATGTTTTATTTATGTATTGTGTGAATTGGCGATTGTAAGCCAACTCTTTATCCCATTCTTGTTCATTACAAGGGATTGTGTGAAGATGACCCTTCTTGCGACAAAACCACAATGCTGTTATGCCTCTAAGTCGTGCCTCGACACATGGGAGATACAGCCGTATCGTGGGCGTTACACCGTGCCAGCTGCTGGAGCTCTCAAGACGGATCCGACTGCTGCAGGAGGAGCCGGCACGAAGATAGAATCCGACTCTGGCGATGGCTTGACAGACGGTTTGAGGAGGCATTGTAGGGCGACGCCGGTCGGTATTGCTTGACGGGTGGAGCCGGTTCGTGCCAAAGCATCTGCTTGCTCATTGTCATTTCTTGGCACATGGAGAAACTCGCACCCTTCAAAATATCCACTGAGTTGTTGTACGAGGAAGCGGTAGCTCGCCATGTTTGCATCTTTGGCGTCCCAGTCGTCTGACGACTGCTGGACTACCAAGTCAGAGTCACCATAGCACAGGATCCGGCGAATGCCGAGCTCTTTGGCAAGCCGGAGCCCATGAATGAGTGCCTCGTATTCAGCGACGTTGTTGGAGGCGGCAAAATGGATTTGCAGCACATATCTGAGCTTGTCGCCTTTGGGAGAGGTGAGGATGATGCCGGCTCCCAAACCGGGGCGCATCTTGGAACCATCAAAATGCATACCCAATGGGTGGAGTCGGGCGCTGGCGGCAGGTACTGGGTCTCGGCCCAGTCGACGAGCAAGTTGGCCAGCGCTTGTGACTTGATGGCGGTGTGAGGCTGGTAGTAGATGTTGTAGGGGGCCAAATCGATGGCCCATTTGGCCACTCGGCCTGAAGCATCCCGGCTTCCAATGATCTCGGCCAGTGGAGCTGTGCATACCACAGTGATTGGGTGCTCTTGAAAATACGGCTTCAATTTCTTGGCAGCAAAGTGCACACCGTAGCACATCTTCTGGTAGTGGGGGTAGTTTTGCTTGGAAGCTGACAACACTTCACTCAGGTAATACACCAGTCTCTGGACTGGTAGTGCCTTACCTTCCTCCTTGCGCTCTACCACTATGACTGTGCTAACCACTCGGCTGGTGGCGGCGATGTAGAGGAGCATGGGCTCCTTAGGAGTCGGAGCCGCCAGGACATGTGGAGTAGTCAACATCTTTTTGAGCTGGAGAAAAGCTTCATCCGCCTTGTCGTTCCACTCGAAAAAAGTGGTCTTCTTCATGAGCTGGTACAGGGGAAGAGCCTTCTCTCCCAGCCGACTGATGAAACGGCTGATGGACGCCAAACAGCCGGTGAACTTCTGCACATCCAGCAGTCGGGTGGGTACTTCCATCCTCTCAATGGCCTTCATCTTCACAGGGTTGCACTCTATGCCACGCTCTGAGACCAGGAATCCAAGAAGCTGGCCGGCTGGTACTCCGAAGACGCATTTCTCTGGGTTGAGCTTGATTTGAAATCGGCGCAAGTTCTCAAAAGTCTCGTTGAGGTCTTCTAGCAGCGTTCCACGCTTCTCTGTCTTCACAACAACATCGTCCACATAAACGTGGGTGTTTCTGCCGAGTTGTTTGAGGAGGCACTTCTTCATGCAACGTTGAAACGTGGCGCCGGCATTCCTCAAGCCGAACGTCATGGTCAAGTAGCAGAAGGCTCCAAATGGTGTGATGAAGGCGGTCTTCAGTCTGTCGGCCGGGTTCAGCTTGATCTGGTGATACCCTGAGTATGCATCCAAGAAACTCAACAGCTCGCATCCGGCTGTGGAGTCTATCACTTGGTTAATTCTCGGCAAAGCAAATGGGTCTTTGGGGCAGGCTTTGTTGTGGCTGGTGTAATCAATACACATGCGCCACTGCTTGTTTGTCTTCAGCACAAGGACTGGGTTGGCCAACCACTCTGGAAAGAACACTTCCATGATGAAGCAGGCTACCAGCAGCCAGGCTATCTCTTCTCCAACGACTCTTCTCTTCTCTACTGACAGGTGGCGCAAGGGCTGCCTGACTGGCTTGGCATCAGACCGGACATGTAACTTGTGCTTGGCGAAATCCGTCGGAACACCCGGCATGTCTTTAGGTGACCATGCAAAGATGTCCTGATTCTCACGGAGGAAATCGATCAGCTTGCCTTCCTATTTGCTGTCGAGGTTTGCACCTATGACAGCATACCTCTTCGGGTGCTCTGGGTCCAAGGGTATCTTCTTTGTCTCTTTGGCCGGCTTGAACGAGCCCTCGGCTTCCGACTCCTTGGGGTTGGGTGACATCTCCGGCTGCTTGCCTGCCATCACCACAACTCGGTCAAGGAGCCGCTTCTCGGCCGCGATCACAAGGGACTCGGCCAGCCGGCTGCTATCTACTGCGCAAGCGGACGACTTCTTGTAATCCCCTGCTATGGTCAGAATTCCCTTGGAACTCGGCATCTTCATCTTGAGGGAAGCATAGTGGGGGACTGCCATGAACTTGGCCAGAGCAGGCCGGCCAAGCAGTGCATGGTATGGGCTCTCAAGGTCCACCACCTCAAACCAGATTGGCTCTCGGCGGATGTGATCTTTGTCTCCAAAGAGGACGTATATTTGGATCTTGCTGATTGGTGAGCAGGAAAGGCCAAGAACTATGCCATGGAAAACGGTCCGGCTGGGCTGAAGCTGCCTTTGTTTGATTCCTAACTTCTCCATGGTATCCTTGTACAGGATGTTGATTCTACTGCCGCCATCTATCAGAACTCGAGAAAAAGCGAGCAGCTTGCCTATCAGTGGCAAAGGTGGCATCCAGAACCAGGGCGTAGGAACTGGGATTTGGCATCACTTCCGGGTGGTTGGCTCTGCTCCAGCTGATGGGCTTCTCGGACCAATGCATGAACTCAGGGGTCTCTGATACTACTGCATTCACTTCTTGCTGTCGTTGCCGTCTGCTGTGCTTGTGGTCGGCCACGCTGGTGAACATGACATAAGCTCCGTGCTCTTCAGGATACTCGTCTTGTATGGCTCCGACTGGTCGAACCGCCGGCTGCTGGGGGGGAGGAGGTGGCGGCTGCCCAGCAGACAGAGGAGGCAGAAGGCCATCTCCCTTGGCGATCCTAGTGAGCCAATGACACTTCCGAGTGGTGTGGTTGGACGGCTTCGCGCCACTGTGGAACTTGCAGGGCGCGTCAAGAGTCTGCTCATACGAGAAAGCAGGTAGCCAATTGGGCTTGCCGCCCTTCTGGCGCTTGGATGGAGGCTGCCCTTCCGGCTGCTGATCTTTGACTGTCGCCACCTGCCGACTTGTGGAAGCCGGCTGCATGGCCTTGCGCTTGTTGTCGCTTGGTTGTTGGCGCCGACTGGTGTCGCCAGCCGGGGTCCGAGGAGCCTGAGGGGCCACTTTGCCAGATGCATCAACTTGGATTTCTGCCTTCATGGAGGAGTCGGCCGTGGCATATTTATCTGTTATGATCAGCAGCTCGTCGAGGGTCGCCGGCTCGTCGCAGAGAAGTCGGTGCTTGAGGAGGGTGCCCTCTCGTCACCCAGCGGTGAAGTACTCGATGGCCTGCACCTCGTGCATGCCTTCGCAAGAGTTGCGGAGCTCGGCCCAACGTGTGAGGTAGTCGCGAGTCGACTCGCTGGGGCCTTGTACGCACAAGGAGCGCTGGCGAGGTTTGGGCGGCCGCTTGTATGTGCTGGTGAAGTTGCGGATGAAGGCTTCGGTGAAGTCGACCCAGCTGTCGATGCTGCGGGGCTTCAGGCTGTTCAGCCATGTCCGGGCCATGCCCTGGAGCATGAGCAGAACGTACTTCACAGCAACGCGCTTGTTGCCGTTTGCTATGCTGACGGCTGTGGAGTAGTCGACCAGCCAGTCCTCCGGCTTCACGAAGCCGGTGTATTTGGGCGTGTCTCTCGGGAGCGTGAACCCTTTGGGGAAGGGCTCATCTTGAATGCGGGGGCCGAAACAAGGCGTACCCAGCTCATCTTCTTCCTCTAGCGCCAGGGATCGGTGGAGACGATCGATCCGGTGGCGGGCATCGTTCTCTTCGACTCCTTCTTGGTGGCCAAGGCGGTCGCCGAGTGTCGGGTGTTCAACAGGCGGCGGGGAGACGCGCCTTTCCCTGCGAAGGGGAGGAGGCGGACAGTCATCCTGTCATTCCACTGCTCTCGGGCGGCCGTCTTGGTCGCGCTCAATGGTGATGCGAGTCCGGCTGCGGCTGGCAGCCGGCTCCTTGTCTCTTCCTCCACAGACGCCACCAGTCGGCGTCCGAGATGTCGCGCCTTGATCTCGGCGGGGAGGCAGATTGTCATTTTGCCGGTGAGGCGCCTCAGTGCGGCAGCCGGCCTCGTGCTGCTTAGCAGTCGCGTCGAGGAGTCACTGGACGCGCTCCGCCATCTGGTGACGCTCTTCGCCCTCGAACTTGTCCAGCTCTTCTGCTGCCGCCTGGGCAGCTCGGATATTTTCCGCAGGCATGGCATAGATGGGGCGATCTGCCCCGAACAGGTTGGCGATGGCCACGCAGCGCTGCCGGACCGTGCCAAGGCGGCTGGGGCCACCGGGAGCCGGCGTGCCGCCCACAGCGCGGTCCATCTCGCGCTGGTAGTCCTCCGATAGGCATCTTATGCTGGCCAGCTTCTTGGCGCCCTCGACAAGTTGGATGCGGCGTGCTTCCAGCATCTCGGCGTCGGCATCTTCTGGGATGGGCGCCGTCAGGTCTTGAAGTGCCGCATCGAGCGGGTCATGAGCACCTCCGCCAGAGTGCTCGCTGTGGCTGATGACTAGTACCTCCGTGACGGCGCTTTCGCCACTCTCTGCGCGAGGAAGCGGCTCGTCGTAGACCACGACGTTGGTGGGGAACGCGTCAAGCGACGCAGTGTCGGAATCGACAAGCATCGGGTCGGTGGAGCCAACAGACTCCAAGTCTAGAGCAGGCTCGTTGGCAACGTGGAGCTGATCGAGGAGGCCGATGAGGCGGTTCTCAGGGCCATCATTGCCCGCATCGGACGCTGGCTCGTCGGAGAGGCGAACCTCACCAACAAGGTCGGCGAGGCAGCTCGCCGCGCAGGCGACCTCCACGCCGTGCAGCGCGTCGGTGCAGACTCCGTCAGGCGTGCCGGGCTGGCTGCGCTCGCCAGGGAGGAAAAGGGTTCCCGTCCAGAACAGGTCTCCGGACGACGGTGCACCTCGCCCCACGGTGGGCGCCAAATGTCGGGGGTTGGGTCCGACATATGCCAATGGATGGCTTATCATGGTGGGAACGAGTAGAACGTCGCCGGTGCCTGGAAGCGGGATAAGGCGTAGACACGAATGCCGGCGCACTTTACCCAGGTTCGGGGCTCTCCTAGGAGATAACACCCCTAGTCCTACTCTGCGGGGTCTCCGCATGATCACTAAGGCACAAGTGGTACAATGGTGCTCCTCGAGCTGTTTGCTAGAGGTAGGAGAAGGCAAGGCTAGCTCTCTCCTTTCTCTATGGGTTGGTCTAGTTCTAACAGGTTGGGAACCCTTTGCATGGGTGCCCTGGGGTGTTTATATAGGCCTACCCCCAGGGGTACAATGGTAATTCGGCCGGGTGTAGGGCCCGGCTGTTAGTCTCTTCGGCCGCCGGCTTCTCCGCCGGCTGTTGGGGCCCGCCGCCTGGTCTGGTACGGGCCGACAGGCCGCCACTGCCGCTCTCGGGTCTTGTCGGCTGCTGATCACTGTAGGCGCGACACTAATGACGCAGGCTTGGTCAGGGGATCGTGGCTACAGCTCCGCCGCCTGGCGGGCGATTACTATAGCCACTCTGCGTCTCGTCTAGTTAATGGCGCGTGGGTCCCGAGGAAGGGGCGGGCCGACCTCCCTCGGGTCCGACTAGTGGGGCTCTAGCCGTCTTCCGGGCTCTCGCTGATTGGTGGGGCCCGTCGTCCTTGGGCCGTACGACAGGCCATCGTGGGAGCAGGGCTCCGCCTGCTTGTGGTGATGTCAGGGGTGGTGTGGCAACAGTGCCGCGCCGGGCGGAGATCTCCGCCGGTACGGTGCACTGTGGCCACGCCCGTCCCTGGATGGGGGGGGGATGGGCTATACTGTAGCCACTCCCTGTCTTGTCTTTTTGATGAGGGCGCGGGCTTTATTGGCGCCACGGGCCGACTGCTAGGGGCCGGCTTCTCTAGAAGCCGTCAACTAGGAGTCAGCTTGTCTTGAAGTCGATCTCTGGGACTCGGCCGTCTACGGGCAGCCGCCTATTCCTCCAGCCGTCCACCAGAAGGCAGCACTTCATCTTGGTGCCTTGAGGGGCGCAGCCAGTCCCGATGTCTTGAAAGGTTCTGGGCCTCGGGTTAGCCTACCCGTGGCCCATTACTCCGACAGGAGGCCGGCAAGGGGCCTGCCGGGAAGGCCGGCAAGGCCGCTGCCGAGGAGGAGGTGGTTGATGACCAGCCTTTCTCCTCCGCTGCCTCTGGCTCCGGCAGGTATCTGAAGGTGAGCGACAACCTTTTCGTCCACCTTCCAGGGACGTCGAGCTCCAGGGCGCCCATCGAGGGAGAGGTGTTCGACGAGGAGGTGCTTGCCACCGCGGGGCTCGAGGTTGTTGACAAGCCGAGCGCCGGTGGCGACGGTTCTCAGGAGGAGCAGCTTCTCCAGGCCATGGGCGCCAGCTTTCGGAAGCTCCAGGTGCTCCACCGCGCCCGCCTGGATAAGGCCAAGTCCAGGATGGCAACGGTGGACAAGGCGGAGGCGGACCTCAAGGGACACATCACCGAGATGCAAACTTGGTTCTGCCAAGCTTGTGAGGAGCTGAAGGCCGCCCAGGGCAAGCTGGCCAAGCGCGAGGTGGAGCTCACCATGAAGCGGGCCAACATCAAGAAGGCCCAGGAGATGGCGAAGAACCTGGCCGCCGAAGCCGAGGCCGCTCAAACCCAACACCAGGCCGCGCTGAACTCCTAGGAGGAGGACCTTGCCGCTCACGAGGAGAAGCTTGCTGCGACTCTCCGCGGCAAGGATGAGGAGGTGGAGAAGCTCGTTGCGCAGCGGACCCAGGAGTTGGAGCAGAGGCACAGGGAGGCACTCAATGCCCAGGCTCTGGTTCACGCCGGCAAGGTGAAGGAGCTAGAGGTGGAGCGGGATGGGCTGAAAGACCAGGTCCTGAAGCTGTCCAAGGAGAAGGACACACTCAACGGCGCTCTGGTTGAGGCACAGGGCACGGTCCTCAGCAAGGCTGGGCAGCTTTCTGAGGCCAACAACTCCATCAAAGACCTCAAGCTGAAGCTGGAGGGTCTCGAGGGGATGCTGTCGGAGGGCAAGGCCCGGAGGAGACCCTGGCCAAGGATCTGGAGGCCGAGAAGCAGCTGCGGAGGAACGAGACCGCCAACCACAAAGACTTTGTGGAGGGTGAGAATCGCTGGATCGGGCGCCTCGAAGGCGTCGTCGGCAGGATCACCATGCAGCTGGCTACCATGGGGATGCCAAATGTGAGGTATACCTCAGAGCGCAACGTGAGCCCCAACGCCAAGCTGACCATCTTCTTCGAGGGCGTCCTCGGGGCCCTGGAGCAGCTCCACTCCAATCGGGCGGCCTCCCTGGCCGATGAGGCCTGGAGGCTTTGCCGGGGTGCCATGACCAAGGTCCTCGCCAAGGTGGCGCACTGGAATCCTGACCTCGACTTCGACGCCGCGCTGGAGAGCTTGCCGAAGGATGCGGACATCGCGACACTCAAGGAGTGTATCAAGCCCATCATTAGCCGCATCGATGGAATCCAGAGGGTGGAGGGACAGCGCCGGGATTAGGCACCCCATTTCTCATTGCCGCTGCAGGTTCATGACCAAGACAATTTCTATCTTTAGTTAGAACCGCGGCAACAACTGATGTAATATAACTCTGCAGTACTTTTGATACAATGCATGTTATTTTCCTGTCTGATCTTCCTTTGTATATCCATCCTACGTTAACCGGGTAGGCTTGCCGGCGCGTAAACCCAGGGAGGCACGTTGAGGACGGATCCCCAATGGACTGTCGGGTGTGCTTGCTGCCGAGCGAACCACCTTACCGCTCTCCACGCGGCCGCTCGAACTGTCGAGCTTGACTCGAGTCAGAATCGAGAGCGTTTCCAATTGCGGAAGGCTACCCTGCCGCTCTCGACGCAGCCGCTTGAGCTGTTGAGCGGACTCGAAACAGAGCAAGGGCGTTGCCAATAGCGGGAGGGCCCCTTTGCATGCAGGTTTTCCATACATGGGACAGGGCCTTTGAGGACAATAACCTCATATTTAAAAAGGAAATTGCTTAAAATTTCGCACGACTTAGCTTCTCCGTCATTGTGCGGGCGTCCACCGCATGTGCAGATGGTGCCACCAAGCTTGGTCGTCTTTTTTCCTTAGAACGACGGCCACGATGAAGCCGCTGCTCCGATCAGACCAGATTTCCCCAACTGTGCCATCACCCCTACCTGGCGCGCCAAAGGTGTCGGTGG
The DNA here is from genome assembly GCF_018294505.1 of Triticum aestivum. Taxonomy (NCBI): domain Eukaryota; kingdom Viridiplantae; phylum Streptophyta; class Magnoliopsida; order Poales; family Poaceae; genus Triticum; species Triticum aestivum. The sequence continues at coordinate 98,550,373 of NC_057808.1, forward strand.
AAACGACACCTATGGAATCCCTGGGATCCCTTCTATGGTTGGCGGGCGCGAGGTTGTGCAAAGAGAGGGTCTGATAGGAAGCACATGGATCGTTTACCCAGGTTCGGGCCGCGAAGGTGCGTAATACCCTAGTCCTGCTTTGGTGGATATATTAGAGTGTTCTTGTGTTCTTGAGCTAGCTACGGGGTGTAACTTGCCCAAAAGATCCGACCCCCCTCCTGGATGCCTCGGGCCTCCTTTTATAGGCAAAAGGGGTCGCCACAGTGGCACACAGGAGGTGGAAAGGTATACAGTGGATGAGTCTATCCTCTGGCACCATCGGACAAACGCATTTAATGCGCTGCCGACGTGTCCTTCTTGCTTTATCGGGGACGGCAAGGAAGCACGTCCCAGCTGTCGCCGCCTCGCCTGGCTTTGACACACGCCTGAGCTGACGAGGCCTTGGGGTGCCATGTTGGCTGGCTGCCGGGCTGGCGCGGTGGTTGAGCCTTCATGAAGGGTTGCATGCCAGCACACAGGTGCTTGCTGAGTCGGTGTAGAGGCCGCCCGTCGCCACGCAGGTGCCTGCCCGACTGGTCGAGCTAGCAACTGCTTGGGGACGGCGGTGGAGTCTTGGCTGGTGCAGGCCTGGCTGTGGCCCTGCTGATGCCCTCGGCAAGGGTCTTGCCGCGGTGCTGTGGTCATCCCCAGCAAGGCGCTTGCCGGGGGTCTTGTGGATTTCCTCGGCTAGGATCCCGCCGAGGGTCGTCGTCTTCTGGTCCTCATCTGATCTCGTGCATTTAGGATCTTCACAAAGATCTGCATGCCACCACGGAGGTGCCTCTCGAGCCCTAGTCCCAAGGTAGTTGTTGGCGGTGGAACCCTTGGGCTCAGGGAAAGCGCACTCCACTGGCGTTAGGCAAGTTGCCCCGGCAAGACTCTTGCCGGGGCTGCGGAGGCCGCCCCGGCAAGGGTCTTGCCGGGGGGGTCCACCTCGCCCTCTTGCCCTTTGTGTTTTTGGTCTTGGCGTTGCCTTGATTGTCTTGTGCTTTGGCTTCTCTCCGGCTTCCCTCCTCTTCCCTGCTAAGTGTGGCCGTGGCGCATGGCTCTGACTGCCCGTGCACAAGTAAAGGGGTCAAAAGGAGAGCCCCTACTTTTGTACACCGACAGAGTACTACCTATGATACTCCCATTACTACTAGCCTTATAGAGTACTACAACAAGCTATCCCTCCCGCACGCGGTGGACGTACATGCAGAAGTGGATTCGATACTGTAGAAGTAGTAGTAACATCATTGTTCGTCTTCTCGAGGAGGCGAAGAGCCAAGCGCAACCCGAACGTGGCAGTTGCGAACGCTCGCCATAGTGTGTTTGGTTGCATTCTCATCTCAGCATAGTTGTTCCCTGTTCGTGCATGCTCATCCAAGCACCCCTCTTCATGCATGCTCTTCTCATGCATGCTCCTAGTGTATTTGTGTTAAGCTAGTGTGGACTCATGCACCCTTCATACACCCTACCAAACACCCAAAATTGGGTCGAGAAGGGCTTGGAGCACGCATATAGCCACGCTCTTGCATGAGACAAAATTGCTATTTCAGCCCACTATTGTATTACTACTTGCTAGTATAGCCCTGTAAACTGGAAAGGAGTATTTGCCTTTCTAGAGATTTCAACAAGTGACTAGACTACACCATAAATGAGTAGTACTAGAGCAAAATGAGTGAATCTACACCGTAAATAAATGGGTAGTTCTCTCGTTTTCCTCTCCGCCTTGGTCGCGGTGCACAATATTGAGTACTCCTATATGACTAGCCACTCTATCTACATGCGGGACATCAAAGCATTCGGGCCCTCGTGCCATCCACCAAATCACAGCTAGGTGCTATAGTCGAGACTCACCGGTCACCCCGGTGTGGCCGTCATGGCCCATCATATCACAAAACCCACACCTTTAACAGCAGTGGTAAAGTGGCCTCGAAGTGGCCTCGGAGTTGGACTGGACGAAGCAACCATCATTTCACTGGAACACTCGTTGAAGCCCTTTCTCCCCTTTCTTGAAGAAAACCTCAAAGAGAAGCACTTTCTTTATCTAGATTGGAAATGAAATGATAGAGAGGACACTCGCTCTATTTTAACTGTATTATTACTTCATTTTACCAGTGGCACTAGGGTCAATCAGGTGGCAAACGAGGTGTACCGTGCGTCGCAAGGATGGAGGCCGGGGGTGCTTAGACTGGGATGCTGAAGCTGGCTCTATCTTCCCCCTTGATGATTCTGTGGTAGCATTTGGGTTGTAATCCAAACTTGGCTGGGTTGGTGCTGCATCCCCCTACTTGCCTAGATTATGTGGCGAACTTGTCTCCTGCTAGTACTGAGTTCGGTCTAGTAGTAGTTGCATAACTGCCCGTTTACACTGAGATGTTGTCGGATAATGGTTCTCTATGGTAGGGTTTCTTTAATGAAATCTAAGGAAAACCCCTCTTTCGATATATAAAAAAAATGTGGCACTAGCGGTGCCAAAACATTGCCTCAAATTAATAGTGCCACTAGATTAAGGTGCAAAATGATAACATTACTGCTTTATCATGGCAGTGCCAAAACAGTAGCACAAGAGCAGACTCAACATGCAAACGGTCAGACCAAAAATTCACATACCTCGTGATGGGAACCATATCTACAATCAACGCCATCGTAGAAGGGATGACACCAGTCACCAAAATGGATTATTCAATTCATGGGACCTTTTGGTGCACTTCACCTAAAATGAAGCAATGTCCCATGAGATAGCAGCTTCTTCTTCATTTTTTTAAGAAAAGGGCTTCAGCCCCGGTTCAATTTCCATCAGAAAACGAAACCCACAGAGCTTCATCTTCATTAGTTGCAATAAAATTGAGCAACATCAAGGTTGGTTGTGAACCTCCTGGAATGTTCAACTATAATTTGGATATCATTTGTGCAGTTCAACTAAGATCAAGCGTGAAATGTGTGTCTCCGTTTGCACAAATAAGGTGGAAAGGAGGGTAACAAACAAGTGATGAAACATACATCAAACGAAAAGAAGCATGTTCCTTATCTGAATGGCAATCCTACAAGGACAGTAGCAATTTCTAAAGCAGCAGCATTGCTAGATATTAGTGTGGGCATTAGGATTAACTATGACAACCATTAAATACGACATTACTTTAATGGTGCCATTGCTTCGTTTTACCAGCAACATTACATTAACAACTGCTATAGAGTCGGTATTTGGGCACGGGAGAGTAGGCGGACTAGGACAGTTGCATTTGTAACGAAAAGAAGCAACTTATCTTAATGGGAAATTTAGCAGGACATGAAAAAAGTGCCATTGATTCATATTAGTGGAGGCATTACATTGAAAACAACATTGGTTTAACGTGTCCTTAGTTTTAACAGTGCGACTGCTATATTTTACCAGTGGCATTACATAAGAGTGGCTCGGGGCAACAAACATAAGAACATGATATCTTTCCTTTTTCAACCAATAGATCAGGTTTTATATTGAGTTTGTACCGCGTTTCCCTTTATTTCCCTATTAGACCAAGAGACCAGTTGGATAGCCAGTCTCTACTACTTTTCGCCCCCATTATTTCCTCTTTCTACCAAGTCCTAGATTCAGGTAACAGATCTTCCCCCACCACCACCCCTTTCTTCCTTGTTTGAACCAAGTAGTACTAGATTTGAGTGCATGAACTACTTTTACCTCTTAACAATCAAAATTTAGGTGGCTTTCGAACAGCCGATCGATCCTATCTAAGAGGGGGCATGGGAAATAGTAAAAGATACAAATGCAGTGATGTCAGGAGCTTGGGAATTAGAGCAAGGCCGATTTCGAAGGAAGTTATACCTGAAGGTCGCCGGGATGTCGATAGGTGGGCGGCGGGAGGCCGGATCTGCCCACACTACGACAGCAAGGAAGAAGGGGTCGGAGGCCCTCCCTAGCCAGCGGTGCTTGGGAGAGAACGGCAAGGCACGCTGATCGGGACGCACGTGCAGTGGGTGAGAGCCATCACCGAGGACGATCGCGAGAGGATCCGGCTGGATCTATGACCAGCAGTGAGCAGAGAGAGAGAGTGTGGCCACCGCTGTCGTGTTTAGATCTGGAGAGGACGAGACAGTGTGAAGAGAGCAACACTAGCAAGAAAGCATGGAGGCTCCTGCCTATATAGTGGAGTACTAGTTTTCTTTTGTCTACCGGAGCCGGCTTGACCTCGTCAATGACTGTCGAGAAGTCTTCATGCACGTGCCCCGGAGGCGCAGTTGTCGTCATTTTGATCTGAAGCACCGGATTATAATATCTAACACAAAATATGCCACGTGACAAGAAACCATAACCTCACTGCCCAAAGGAGACAACATGTGTGTGCAAACGCAATATGACCCGCGTTCCATTCAGAGAGCGAAGTGCCAAACCGACCGACCGTCTGGGGTGCGACACGAACGCGACGGGCGTGTTGTATACTCCGTACATGTGTACCACCGTTTTCTTGAGGCTTCACTCCATGGCGCAATCCATGGATACAATATTAGTATACTGTACTATTTAAAAGTCGAGGGCGGGGCTTTTCCCGCGCGGTAGGCGGGGCAGTTCCGCCTAGTCGGTTCGACAAAGACGCGAGAAGATGAGAGAGTAGGCTGTTGCAAACGTAGGGCTGTGTGATTTGACAGCTGATACGCCCATTTTGCATCATGCTTTTATATCGATATTTATTGCATTATGGGCTGTTATTTGTCGGATCACGGGTTCCGGCAAATCCCTCAAGGTTCGAACACTAGGGTGCGCACGAAGATTTCCTCCCTACCGATCCGCGCCCTAACTAGCTAAGATCTCAAGAATGAACTAGGCGAACTCGCAACACAAGGGACACAAGATTTATCCTGGTTCGGGTACCCTACTCCAGTGTGGTGGTGGTGGATTGCCTCTTGGGCTGATGATGAATAGTAGAAGGGGAAGAACAGCTTCCTGAGGTTGAGGTGTTCTTGTGCTAGGCGAACTTGTGCGTGTGTAGATTCGACCAGCTCAGGCCCCGGTCTCTCCTACTGTGGTGGCTAGTCCTATTTATAGAGGCCCTGGTCCTCTTCCCAAATATTGAGCGGGAAGGGAGCCAACAACGGCCGATTTGAAAGGGGACGACTAGTACAGCTTATCCTGACAAAAGTAGTCTTCGCCTGCAAAAAGGCTCTGGTTGTGATGCCACCTTGGGCTCCATGGTGACCTCCGTCTTGCCGTCCCGCTGGTCTTGGTCTCGTTGCACCGATATAGAAACCTTTGCTTGATGCCTCCGTACTCCGCGCCTGCGCTTGCCCCTTTATCACCAAAGAGGAAATAAGGACGCTGCGCGCTGGCGCCCGCGTGGTCTCGATCGTCATGGCTCACGTCACGGGAACCTCGTGAGGTTTGCCTTGCCTTGATCTCTCCGCCCCTCGTGAGCCTGCCTGGCGAGGCCACTCTTGAGGAGGTCTTGCATCGTCCGCCTCGCGAGGCTTGGCCCCTCGCGAGGGTCTTGAATGCCTTGTCGATGAAGATGGGCCGTACAGGCCTGCTTGCATAGCCACGCCGTGGGCCGCAGGCAGGCAAGTCTGGGGACCCCCGTTCCCAGAACGCCGACAGTAGCCCCCTGGCCCAAGGCGCGCTCGGGCTTGGCTTTGAGGCGAAGCCAAAGGTCAAGCGCGGAGCGCCGCAGGCCCCAAAAGCCTGCGGCCTCGGTTGACGTATGGCTATTGATTGGACGTGGGCGTCCCCGCTTCCCCACGCTGCCTCGGCAACTGCCCGACCTGACAAAGGCTGGCACAGACAGTGCTTCCTTCATTGCTTCCCTTCGCCTTGCTGAGATCCCCTTCCTTGCGCCCTGCTTTCGAAATCCTCAGATCTGCCTCCATCTCCTCGCGCACCAGCGACCGATGGAGCCGTGCAAGGTCAAGTCCTCCTCGGTGCCGGCTTGGTACGAGCCTGCTCTCGATGCGCCCAACGTCTCGGGGAAGAGCCTCGCCTCCACGTGCTTGCTAACAGCGGGGAGAGCAACGAATGGGGGAAGACGGAGCTTCGAGTTGCCTCCGCTGAGCCGGAGCCTGAGGAGAGCACGTTCTTCCCCTTCTTCACGAGCAGCATCACCGCTAGGTTGGTTCCTCCCTTCTCTGATTTCTCCTACGAGGTCCTCGACCACTACGGGCTGCAGGCACTGCATCTCCATCCCAACTCCATCCTTCTCCTGTCCATCTTCGCCTACTATTGCGAGGCATATCTAGGCGTGATGCCGTCCGTGGCTCTCCTTCGCCACTTCTTCTTCCTCCGCCTTAGCGATGGCCATATCTCCGGGTGCGCCAATTTCATTCCTTCCGGCAAGGCCAACTCAATCTTGAACACCGGGAAGAGGGCCGATAATATCAGAGCCAAATGGGTCATGATGGGTGCCAAGTGCGTCCATCCACGCTTGGAACTGCCGACGGTGGCGCCCCAGTCTGACAAGGGGTGGTCCCGTGCAGAGCTCACTGACGAGCGGGCGTTGTCGGTGTTGGAGCAGATGAAGACCGACTTGAAGCCGGGCAACGCGAAGGCGGCCAAGGTGATGGGGGCCTTGCTCCTGAGGGAATTCTTGACGCTGCGCGTTGCTCCACTTCAGGCGCGCATGCACCCTTTGTGGAAGCTTGGAGATTAAAGAGACAAGGTTCGCCTGAGGCCGGAGGCCCTGCCTGATGATGAGCTGACTGCTTTCCTGCGCCTCTTGGTTGGGGATAACCAGGAGTACCCGCCGAGCGCCTTCGTCCCTTTGTACCACCGCAAGGACTGGGAGCCAATCATGGCCTCCAGGCCGACCTTTGATGCGCGCGGGCTGGTGCCGCCGGTGCTCACTGGGGCCTCTGCAACACCGAAGCCGCTGGAGGTGTCTTCTGATGAGTCCCGTGGGGACGAAGAGGGGGAGGAGGACTCGGAGGAGACCCCCGAGGAAATGGGGGAGACTTCTCCCTTGAGCAAGGCCGACATCCTCCGCGCCCTGCAAGACGACGCCGAGATCAACGCCCGCCAGGAGGAGGGAGAACTGCCAGTTATCCCGACGAGGAGCAGATCATCGCTGGTCTCTCGAGATGCTGCCTCTGCCTTGACACCGCCTGGAGCCGGCTCCGGCCCTTCTGCTGCACCGTCTTCTACCTCCGAAGCCCGTGTGCCCGCTCCTCAGGCTCCGAAGCTTTCGGGTTTCAGGCTCCCCAAGTGGAAGGTGGACTATGTCGCGGTGGATCAGTAAGTGCTTCGAGCTTCGTCTTGTTCCTGTTTGTACTTGCTATTTTCTGACGTTCGCCCTTGGTTGATCAGGCCACTGTCTTCAACGAAGAAGAGGAAGGAGGATGCCGCGGCCGTGCCCCCCCTCTGCGGAGAAGGGGGGCGACAGCAGTCGTACCTCCCCGGCCTGGTCGCCCTCGCGAGGCCATGAGGAGCATCGTCAGGAAGAGTCAGCCCCTGTGGCCCAGCTGGGTCCAGAAGTGCCGGTGCCTGGCTTGGCTGACGAGGTCCCAAAGGCTCAGGAGCCCTTGGTCTCCCAGGCTCTGGTGACGATGCCACCCCCTCCTCCTGCTGCGCTTCTGGCCCCAGGTTCTTCCGCTTCCTCTGACGTCTTGGAGCGCGCCCTTTCGGAGATGAACCAGTTTCGGAAAGATCTCCTAAGCGCGGACCCGTACCTGGCGGCTGGGCGCCTGGAACTGGCCTCTGGCTGACGTCACTCCGACTCGGCAGTTCGAGCGTCGCTGAGCCAGGCCGCGGCGGCCTCCGAGAAGGAGAAGTAGGCTGCCGCTAGAGCTGCGGCCGATCGCGAGGCGGCGCTGAAGGACGCCGAGGCCGCCCGCGACCGCTGCCGAGAGCTGGAGGGTGAGCTGAAGAGCCTGCGCGACGAGCGCGTGAAAGAAGCACGTGGCTGTGAAGCGAAGGAGGAGGAGTTGAAGGCTCGGGAGGACGCCATCAAGGGCCGCGACGCCGAGCTGGGGGAGCTGGCGAAGGTGCAGGCCGCGTAGTGCAGCCGATTGGAGGAGCTAGAGCAGAAAGTGAAGGCGAGGGAGGCCGAGCTCGACGCTAAGGCGAAGGTCCTGGCCGAAGACCGCGTGGCCTTCTCGCTTCTTGAGAAGAGGTCCAGTGTGGCGCTGAAGTCACTGTACGAGAAGGGCCTGGAGAAGCCGCTTACCACCGACGAGGATGGCCCTGCTCAGCTGCTTCCCCACTTGGTGAAGGCGCTTGAGGAAGTCATGGAGGGCATCAGTCCCATGGCTAAGGCAGAGGCTCGTGTCCTTTCTTCAGCTGCGCTGACGCGTGTCTTCAGCCATCTATACCTTCACGACCCCAATGCTCGTCTCGACGAGCTGCTGGAGCCTGTGGCTAATGAACACTGCGCGGCTGCCGCCGCAGCCGTATAAGGTCAGGTGGAGGCCCTGCTGAAGAAGTTCCGTGGCTTTGTCCTCGCGCCCTCGACCGGCGATGCCATCGATCCTGCGGCTGGCGGTGTAGGTGAAGGCGACGCTACCAAGGGAGGAGCACCTTCTGCAGGCGATGGGGGTGCCCAGGGGTGACCTGCGGCTGCTTTCCTGTTCCATTCCTACAGCATGCATCAGGCCTCGTGGAGGCGTTAAACTTTCGTTTGATATTGTGAGAACAATATGTCTTGTAATATTTGCTTCGAGATTTTGCGATTTTCCTTCCTATTTGCTTTGTGTTCTGCGTCGGCAGAGCCCAGCCCCGCGCATACCTCAACCGCCGTTGGGCCGACCGGAGACCAGGACGGACCAAGGAGTGAGGGGCTACGTGACCAGTTAGGCTCCTGAGTCGTGATGCTCAGTAGTCCCCCTTGACGCGCAAACGACTTATAGGGAGAGTTCGCGAGGAAAGATTAATGTTCTACATCGGCAGAGCCCGGCCCCGCGCATACCTCAACCGCCGTTGGACCGACCGAAGACCAGGACGGATCAAGGAGTGATGGGCTACGTGACCAGTTAGGCTCCTGAGTTGCGATGCTCAGGAGTCCCCCTTGACGTGCAAACAATCTCCATACCTTTGCCCTCGCCGAGGCTCGGCTTGGGAGGGGCGTGCGACGACCAGGTCCGGGAGACCTGGTTGGGTGGCATACGCTTGGGCGTGACTCGAGCGCAGCCCTCGTGCCCAGCCCCCTCGCGCGGCTCTCCCGAGGGGAGGCATTGCGATGAGGCCGGACGCTGAGCTCTAGGGCTCCCTAAGGTTGGTACGACCGTGAAGCCGCCCTCAGTTGTTTATCACCAGCGCGGAGCATAGTGCTTCCGCTTGTGCACAGGCATAGCCGCTCCTCAGCAGTGTCGACGGCCAGCGCGGAGCATGGTGCTTCCACTTGTGCCTGGGAGGGGGGCTCCCTCTGTGGAGAGCCCCCGGGGCGTGTACAGCCCCGCCCTGACACGTGGCTTGCAAGGCAGGGCTAGACGAGGTGTATGTGGGCACTCGTGAGCCAGCGCGGGACTCATGAGACCCTACCTCAAGGCGGGTTGCGCCTGGTCTTGGTTCTTGTTCGCTGTACTGGTCCTGCGAGGTGGTAAGCAACCTGCGCCGAACGAATCTCCTGAGGTTATCGCGTGAGAAAGCCAAGCACCAACGGCCCTAGGAGGTGACGTGAACGGGGTCGGCCCGCTAGACAGAGCTCAGCCGTTGGATTTATCGACGCTGCAGGGACGGGCCCGAGCACAGACGCCGTGCTCAACTTACTCACGCGAAGGGTCCTGAAGAAAGACGGCCGGCGCGCGGTCCCTGCGATGGGTGGCGATCGAGCAGGTAATAATCATAGGTAGATTAAGCATGGAAAGCATTAGGCTTAAGTACATGCAAGGAAGATACATGCCACTGGGTCAGGCCCGAGCGGCTTGGGGATGATGCAGCCCGAGGGGCGCTCCCAGCAAGGTAAGCTAAAGACATAAAAGGGATACATGCCACAGGGACGGACCCACGCAGCCTGGGAATGATGCAACCCGTGGGGCCCTCCCAGCTAAATAAACTTGGAAGCTGTCACCTGGTTCTATTGACGCAGGAGAGTTGGGGCAGCTAAAGGTGCGCGGCGAAAGGATTGCTCCTCACGAGCCACCGGGGCCCTGAGCCTCGGGAGGCTCTAGGTGCTCTGGTGGTTCCTTGAGGACCGTCTCCATCTCCGTTAGGACGGCGTGGTGCCTGGCCTCCTGAGCCGCCAGGATGCGCTGCAAGTTGCGCTGGTAGGCGGTCGCCACGCTCGGCAGGCCGAAAGGCACGCAAACGTAGCTGTGCGGTGGGCCCTCGCAGCATCCCACGCGCGAAGGCCAGAAAAGCTCCTGAGAGGCAGCCCTGTTGAGCCCTGGGACGTTGATGCAGACGCGCAGCCCGGCATCCTCGCCTGGATGGGAAGCTACGCCTCGTGAGCGGCGGTCGCCATGCATGGCCCTTGTGTCTTGCAATTCCTGAGTGGTCTTGGTGATGAACTCCTGAACGGTGGTTGGTCCTTGCCCTGTGTCCTCCTGATGGAAATGCGCCGTGAAGTGGTGCCCAAGCGCCTCCCTCGTGATGTTGGCAAAGTCTGAGGCCCTCCAGAAGAGAGCCCTCGAGCCCTGCGCGAGAGGGGCGCTGGGCGCGCTTTCCTATGCGATGGAGGGAGGCGCCCCAGGTGAGGGTGCAGATCCTGACGAGGCACCGCTTGCCTGAGGCCCTGCATGGTGCGGCTGCTTCTTCTTCTTGAGGTTGGCCTCAGGAGGGGGCTCGCCCTTGCTGTTGGGGTGGTCGATTGCTGCAGCTTTGAAGGCACGCTCGAGGGAGCACACCACATCTCTTTCTTCGCACGGGACTATGATGATTCCGCCGCTTCCCGGTATCTTGAGGACATTATAACCGTGGTGGGTCACCGCCATGAACTTGGCCAGGGCTGGATACCCGAGGATGGCATTGTACGGCAGACGGATGTGCACGATGTCGAAGTCGACGAGCTCGGTGCGGTAGTTCTTGCGTTCTCTGAAGGTGACAGGGAGGCGGACCTGCCCTATCGGTGTGGTGGAACCGTCGGTCACTCCTGGGAAAGGCTTGGTAGGTTGAAGCTGGTCATATGGCACTTGGAGGTTGTTGAACATGTCGACGGACAGGACGTTGAGCCCTGTGCCACCGTCGATGAGGGTCTTGGTAACTTGCACGTTGCTGATGACTGGTGAACAAAGCATTGGGAGGGCGCCAGCGGTAGCTGCGCACTTGAGCTGATCTGCCGAATTGAACGTGATGGGGCACTGAGACCATCTGAGCGGGCGTGCGGCCTCGAGCTTAGGGAGGACTGCATTCACTTCACGAGCAAACTGTTTGAAGATACACCGCGAGGCTGGGGCTTGAGCTCCACCCAAGATGCAGCCGATAGCACGCGGCTCCTGGAAGCCCCCAGCCCCTCGTCTTGATGGTGGTCGTCATTCCTTCTTGGCGGTGGCGGTAGCGGAGGGAGTCCGGCGTTGCCTTGAGGACGATCCTCACGAGACTGATCCCTCCAGGCGCCCTCGCGACGCTGATCATGCCAGCGGTCCTCACGAGGCCGGTCGCGCCACTCCTGGCGCGGGCCACGGTCGTCCCAGCGTCCGCCACCACGTCCTCCTCCTCGGCCGTAGCCCCGGTCGCCGCGCTCGGGGCGTAGACCAAAGCGTCCTTCACGAATGGCTCTGAGCTCTTGACAGTCGCTAGTGTTGTGGGTATTCAGGTTGTGGAAGGCGCAGCCTTGCGCTTCACGTCCTTGGCCTTGGCTTTCTTCTCCTCCGGGTCTGCAGCCGGGAGCTCGAGAAGGGAGAGGCGCCCCTCCTCAGCTCTTGCGCACTTGGTCGCCAGGTTGAACAACTCCAGAGACGTGCACAACTCCTCGTGGATGGCGAGCTCTTCCTTTATCTTGATGTCGCGGACGCCATCAGAGAACACGGAGATGATGGCCTCGTCCGTCACCTTGGGGATCTTGAGGCAGATGTTGTTAAAGCGCTGGATGTACTTCTGGAGGGTCTCTCCTGGTTGCTGCTTGACACGGTGCAGGTCACCCGCGGCCGGCGCGCGGTCGCGAGTGCCCTGGAAGTTGGCGACGAAGCAGTTGCGCATCTCATCCCAGGAGGAGATCGAGCCTGGAGGCAGGTTCAGGAGCCAGGAGCGGGCGCCATCCTTGAGAGCCATGGGAAACCAGTTCGCCATGACTTTCTCGTCGCCGTTGGCTGCTTCGATGCTCAGCTTGTAGAGCTGCAAGAACTCCACCGGGTCAGGGGTGCCGTCGTAGCGAGGAGGCAGATCTGGCTTGAACTTGGCCGGCCAGGCGACGCTACGCAGCTTGGGGGTGAAGGCGCGGCAGCCGACCATGGTCACCGGGGCCCGCCTTGGAGGTGGAGCCTGGTCTTGATGGGGTCCGTGCACCGCCGCTGCAGGCGGCGCACGGTCTTGCCGTAGCAGACGGTCTTGGCGCGGCAGTGCGAGGAGTGGCAGAGCGTTTTCTTGCGGCGGAGGGACTTCTTGGCAGCTTCTCTCTTCACGCGCGGGCACTGGACGCGGTGGGTCGTGCTGCGGAGCCGCGCGCCTTGGCGCCAGGGCACCGTCTTGATGCAGTGGAGGTGCTCCGTGAGCCACATCGCCCGTGGCTGGCGAAGGGCGAGGCAGAGAGAGGGACGGTGCGGGGGAGTCCCCAGCAGCGCGGATGAGCTCGGTGATGCGGTCGAGCCAGTCCTCGTAGAGGTCGTCGACCGAGCGGTAGCGCAGGAGCTCGTGCGCCATGAGGAGCGCAGCCCGCGCGTCCATGGGAGCGCGACGTGCATGGGACGAAGAACCGGCCGGGGTCAGCCATGGAGTGGCGGTGCGGCCGTCCCGCCGCACCGAGGGGTGCAACGATGATGCTTGCTGCTCGTTCCCCGCCGGGCCGGTGGCGGCGTTGGCGGCAGGCGACAGGGAACGACGAGGTGGCCCACCGACAGGAGCCGTCTGAGCGACGCGGGCGGCGAGGGTAGCCCGGCGCTCAACATGAGTGCGGCGAGCGTCCGCCATGGAGACGACGGAGCAACGGGGCGCGGAGCGATGGAAGGAAGCTTCAGCGCACCCCTACCTGGCGCACCAAATGTCGAATCACGGGTTCCGGCAAAACCCTCAAGGTTCGAACACTAGGGTGCGCACGAAGATTTCCTCCCTACCGATCCGCGCCCTAACTAGCTAAGATCTCAAGAACGAACTAGGTGAACTCACAACACAAGGGACACAAGATTTATACTGGTTCGGGCCACCGTTGTGGTGTAATACCCTACTCCAGTGTGGTGGTGGTGGATTGCCTCTTGGGCTGATGATGAACGGTACAAGGGGAAGAACAGCATCCTGAGGTTGAGGTGTTCTTGTGCTTGGCGAACTTGTGTGTGTGTAGATTCGACCAGCTCAGGCCCCGGTCTCTCCTACTGTGGTGGCTAGTCCTATTTATAGAGGCCCTGGTCCTCTTCCCAAATATTGAGCGGGAAGGGAGCTAACAACGGCCGATTTGAAAGGGGACAGCTAGTACAGCTTATCCTGACAAAAGTAGTCTTCGCCTGCAAAAAGGCTCCAGTGGTGACGCCGCCTTGGGCTCCATGGTGACCTCCGTCTTTCCGTCCCACTGGTCTTGGTCTTGTTGCACCGATATGGAAACCTTTGCTTGATGCCTCGGTACTCCGCGCCTGCGCTTGCCCCTTTATCACCAAAGAGGAAACAAGGACACTGCGCGCGCTGGCGCCCGCCTGGTCTCGATCGTCATGGCTCACGTCACGGGAACCTCGTGAGGTTTGCCTTGCCTTGACCTCTCCGCCCCTCGTGAGCCTGCCTGGCGAGGCCGCTCCTGAGGAGGTCTTGTGTCGTCCGCCTCGCGAGGCTTGGCCCCTCGAGAGGGTCTTGAATGCCTTGTCAATGAAGATGGGCCGTACAGGCCTGCTTGCACAGCCACGCCGTGGGCCGTAGGCTGGCAAGTCTGGGGACCCCCGTTCCCAGAACGCCAACATTATTACACATTATGTCACAATACTTATGCCTATTCTCTCTTATTTTACAAGGTTTACACGAAGAGGGAGAATGCCGGCAGCTGGAATTCTGGGCTGGAAAAGGAGCAAATATTAGAGACCTATTCTGCACAACTCCAAAAGTCCTGAAACTCCACGAGAGTCAGTTTTGGAATATATTAAAAATATTGGGCAAAGAAAGCACCAGAGGGGGGCCACACCCTGTCCACGAGGGTGAGGCGCGCCCTACCCCCCTGGGCGCGCCCCCTGCCTCGTGGGCCCCCTGGCAGGCCTCCGGTGCCCATCTTTTGCTATATGAAGTATTTTGCCCTGGAAAAAATCAGAAGGAAGCTTTCGGGAGGAAGCGCCGCCGTCTCGAGGCGGAACCTGGCGAAACCAGTCTAGGGCTCCGGTGGAGCTGTTCTGCCGGGGAAACATCCCACCGGGAGGGGGAAATCATCACCATCGTCATCACCATCAATCCTCTCATCTGGAGGGGGTCAATATCCATCAACATCTTCACCAGCACCATCTCCTCTCAAACCCTTGTTCATCTCTTGTATCCAATCTTTTTCTCAAAACCTCAGATTGGTACCTATGGGTTGCTAGTAGTGTTGATTACTCCTTGTAGTTGATGCTAGTTGGTTTATTTGGTGGAAGATCATATGTTCAGATCCTTTATGCATATTAATACCCCTCTGATTATGAACATGAATATGATTTGTGAGTAGTTACGTTTGTTCCTGGGGACATGGGAGAAGTCTTGCTATAAGTAGTCATGTGAATTTGGTATTCTTCTGTTATTTTGATGAGATGTATGTTGTCTTTCCTCTAGTGGTGTTATGTGAACGTCGACTACATGACACTTCACCATTGTTTGGGCCTAGGGGAAGGCATTGGGAAGTAATAAGTAGATGATTGGTTGCTAGAGTGACAGAAGCTTAAACCCTAGTTTATGTGTTGCTTCGTAAGGGGCTGATTTTGGATCCACATGTTTCATGCTATGGTTAAGTTTACCTTAATACTTCTTTTGTAGTTGCGGATGCTTGCAAGAGGGGTTAATCATGACTGGGATGCTTGTCCAAGGAAGGGTAGTTCCCAAGCACCGATCCACCCACATATCAAATTATCAAAGTAACGAACATGAATCATATGAGCATGATGAAAACTAGCTAGACGATAATTCCCATGTGTCCTCGGGAGCGCTTTCCTTTATATAAGTGTTTGTCCAGGCTTGTCCTTTGCTACAAAAAGGATTGGGCCACCTTGCTGCACCTTGTTTACTTTTGTTACATGTTACCCGTTAGAAATTACCTTATCACAAAACTATCTGTTACCGATAATTTCAGTACTTGCAGAGAATACCTTACTGAAAACCGCTTGTCATTTCCTTCTGCTCCTCGTTGGGTTCGACACACTTACTTATCGAAAGGACTACGATAGATCCCCTATACTTGTGGGTCATCAAGACTCTTTTCTGGCGCCGTTGCCAGGGAGTGAAGCGCCTTTGGTAAGTGGAATTTGGTAAGGAAAAATTTATATAGTGTGCTGAAATTTACTGTCACTTGTTACTATGGAAAGTAATCCTTTGAGGGGCTTGTTCGGGGTATCTTCACCCCGACCAGTTGAGCAAAGAGTTTCTCCTCAACCTGCTGAACCTACTGAAAATTTTTACTTTGAAATTCCTTCGGGTATGATAGAGAAACTGCTAGCTAATCCTTTTACAGGAGATGGAACATTGCATCCCGATTTGCACATAATCTATGTGGATGAAGTTTGTGGATTATTTAACCTTGTAGGTATGCCCGAGGATGTTATCAAGAAGAAGGTCTTCCCTTTATATTTGAAGAGAAAGGCATTGACATGGTTTAGGCTATGCGATGATATTGGATCATGGAACTACAATCGATTGAAATTGGAATTTCATCAGAAGTTTTATCCTATGCATCTGGTTCATCGTGATCATCATTATATATAATTTTTGGCCTCGCGAAGGAGAAAGCATCGCTCAAGCTTGGGGGAGGCTTAAGTCAGTGTTATATTCATGCCCCAATCATGAGCTCTCAAGGGAAATTATTATTCAAAAAAATTTATGCTCGGCTTTCTCTCAATAATCACTCCATGCTCGATACTTCTTGTACTGGTTCTTTTATGATGAAGACTATTGAATTCAAATGGGATTTATTGGAAAGAATTAAATGCAACTCTGAAGATTGGGAACTCGACGAAGGTAAGGAGTCAGGTATAACGCCTAAGTTTGATTGTGTTAAATCTTTTATGGATACCGATGCTTTTCGTGAATTTAGCACTAAATATGGACTTGATTCTAAGATAGTAGCTTCTTTCTGTGTATCCTTTGCTACTCATGTTGATCTCCCTAAGGAGAAGTGGTTTAAATATCATCTTCCCATTGAAGTAAAAGTAGTTGAACCTATTAAAGTTGAAGAAAAGAGTATCACTTATAATGTTGATCCTATTGTTCCTACTGCTTATATTGAGAAACCACCTTTCCCTGCTAGAATAAAGGATCATGCTAAAGCTTCAACTGTGGTTCGTCAGAGTAATACTAGAACACCTACACCCCCTGAGCAAATTAAAGTTGAACCTAGTATTGCTATGGTTAAATATCTCTTGGTCGATAATATTGATGTGCATGTTATTTACTTCTGTGATGAAGCTGCTAGAATTGCTAGACCCGATACTAAAAATAAACATAGACCTGTTGTAGGCATGCCTGTTATTTCTGTCAAAATAGGAGATCATTGTTATCATGGCTTATGTGATATGGGTGCTAGTGCGAGTGCAATACCTCATTCTTTATATGAAGAAATTATGCATGATATTGCACCTGCTGAGTTAGAAGGTATTGATGTTACAATTAAGCTTGCCAATAGAGATACTATTTCACCAATTGGGATTGTTAGAGATGTTGAAGTCTTGTGTGGGAAAGTTAAATATCCTACTGATTTTCTTGTTCTTGGTTCCCCACAAGATGACTTTTGTCCCATTATATTTGGCAAATCCTTCTTGAATACTGTTAATGCTACGATAGATTGCAAAAAGGATGTGTTACTATTGGTTTAGGGGATATGTGTCATGATTTTAATTTTGCTAAATTTGGTAGACAACCCCATGATAAAGAATTGCCCAGTAAAGATGAAATTATTGGTCTTGCTTCTATTGCCGTGCCTCCTAATGATCCTTTAGAACAATATTTGCTAGACCATGAAATGATATGTTTATGAATGAAAGAAGGGAAATAGATGACGTATTCTTCAAGCAGGGACCTATTTTTAAACACAAATTGCATGTTGAAATTCTAGGGGATCCTCCTCCACCCAAGGGTGATCCCGTGTTTGACCTTAAACCATTACCTGATACTCTTAAATATGCTTATCTTGATGAAAAGAAGACATATCCTGTTATTAGTAGTGCTAACCTTTCAGAGCAGGAAGAAGAGGAATTATTGAAAACTCTGAAGAAGCACTGTGCTGCTATTGGATATACCCTTGATGATCTTAAGGGCATTAGTCCCACTCTATGCCAGCATAAAATATAATTGGAGAAAGATGCTAAACCGGTTGTTGATCATTAACGACGGTTAAATCCTAAGATGAAAGAAGTGGTAAGAAAAGAAATACTAAAGCTTCTACAGGCAGGTATTATTTATCATGTTGCTGATAGTCAGTGGGTAAGTCATGTCCATTGTGTCCCTAAGAAGGGATGTATTACTGTTGTTCCTAATGATAAAGATGAATTGATCCCACAAAGAATTGTTACAGGTTATAAAATGGTAATTGATTTTCGCAAACTAAATAAAGCTACTAAAAAGGATCATTGTCCTTTACCTTTTATTGATCAAATGCTAGAAAGATTATCCAAACATACACATTTTTGCTTCCTAGACGGTTATTCTGGTTTCTCTCAAATACCTGTGTCAAAAGAGGATCAAGAAAAGACCACTTTTACTTGTCCTTTCGGTACCTTTGCTTATTGATGTATGCCTTTTGGTTTATGCAATGCACCTGCTACCTTTCAAAGATGTATGACTGCTATATTCTCTGACTTTTGTGAAAAGATTGTTAAGGTTTTCATGGATGATTTCTCAGTGTATGGAACTTCTTTTGATGATTGCTTAAGCAACCTTGATTGAGTTTTGCAGAGATGTGAAGAAACTAATCTTGTCTTGAATTGGGAGAAGTGCCACTTTATGGTTAATGAAGTTATTTTCTTGGGGCATAAAATTACTGAAAGAGGTATTGAAGTTTATAAAGCTAAAGTTGATGCTATTGAAAAGATGTCGTGTCCTAAGGACATTAAAGGTATAAGAAGTTTCCTTGGTCATGCCGGTTTTTATAGGAGGTTCATTAAAGACTTCTCAAAAAATTCTAGGCCTCTGACTAATCTCTGACAAAAAGATGTTCCTTTTGTCTTTGATGATGATTGTGTAGAATCATTTGAAATACTTAAGAAAGCCTTGATTTCTGCACCTATTGTTCAGCCACCTGATAGGAATTTACCCTTTGAAATTATGTGTGATGCTAGTGATTTTGTTGTAGGTGCTGTTCTAGGACAAAGAGTTGATAAGAAATTAAATGTTATTCAATATGCTAGTAAAACTCTAGACAGTGCCCAGAGAAATTATGCTACTACTGAAAAAGAATTTTTAGCAGTTGTATTTGCTTGTGATAAGTTCAGACCTTATATTGTTGATTCTAAAGTAACTGTTCACACTGATCATGCTGCTATTAAATATCTTATGGAAAAGAAAGATGCTAAACCTAGACTTATTAGATGGGTTCTCCTACTACAAGAATTTGATTTGCATATTATAGATAGAAAGGGAGCTGAGAACCCCGTTGCAGACAACTTATCTAGGTTAGAGAATATTCTTGATGACCCACTACCTATTGATGATAGCTTTCCTGATGAACAATCAGCTGTCATAAATGCTTCTCGTACTGCTCCATGGTATGCTAATTACATTGTTGCTAAATTTATACCACCTAGTTTCACATGCCAGCAAAAGAAAAAGTTTTTCTATGATTTAAGACATTACTTCTGGGATGACCCACACCTTTATAAAGAAGGAGTAGATGGTGTTATTAGACGTTGTGTACCTGAGCATGAACAGGAACAAATCCTACGCAAGTGTCGCTCCGAGGCTTGTGGAGGACACCACGCTGGAGATAGAACTGCACATAAGGTATTGCAATCCAGTTTTCATTGGCCTACTCTCTTCAAAGATGCCCATAAGTTTGTCTTGTCTTGCGATGAATGTCAAAGAATTGGTAATATTAGTAGATGTCAAGAAATGCCTATGAACTATTCACTTGTTATTGAACCATTTGATGTTTGGGGCTTTGATTATATGGGACCGTTTCCTTCTTCTAATGGGTATACACATATTTTAGTTGCTGTTGATTACGTTACTAAGTGGGTAGAAGCTGTTCCAACTAGTAGTGCGGATCATAACACCTCTATTAAGATGCTTAAAGAAGTTATTTTTCCGAGGTTTGGAGTCCCTAGATACTTAATGACTGATGGTGGTTCACATTTTATTCATGGTGCTTTTCGTAAAATGCTTGCTAAGTATGATGTTAATCGTAGAATTGCATCTCCATACCACCCAAAGTCTAGTGGCCAAGTAGAACTGAGTAATAGAGAGATCAAATTAATTTTGCAAAAGACTGTTAATAGATCTAGAAAGAATTGGTCTAAGAAACTTGATGATGCATTGTGGGCCTATAGAACAGCATATAAAAATCATATGGGTATGGCTCCGTATAAAACGGTTTATGGAAAAGCATGTCACTTACCTCTCGAATTAGAACATAAGGCATATTGGGCCATCAAAGAAAAAGTTAAAAGATGGCATGACAAAAGGATACAAAAGCGTGAGTTTAATGTAGGTGATTATGTTTTGCTATACAACTCTCGTTTAGGATTTTTTGCAGGAAAACTCCTCTCTAAATGGAAGGTCCTTACATTATCGAGGAGGTCTATCGTTCCGGTGCCATAAAAATTAACAACTTCGAAGGTACAAATCCAAAGGTGGTGAACGGTCAAAGAATCAAACATTATATCTCAGGTAATCCCATAAGTGTTGAAACCAATGTTATTGATACAGTAACCCCGGAGGAGTACATAAGGGACACTTTCCAGAACGTTTCAGACTCTGAAAAGGAATATGTATGTGGTACGGTAAATAAACCGACTCCAAAACAGTTCTAATAGCAATTTTTCTCCATTTTGGAATATTTAAGAAATTAGGAAAATAAGAAGTAGTCCGAAAGGCACACGAGGCATCCACGAGGGTGGAGGGCGCGCCCTACCCCCTGGGTGCGCCCCTTGCCTCGTGGGCACCTCGTGTTCCCTCCGGACTCCGTTTTCTTGCATGATACTTCTTTTGGTCGGTAAAAATTCATTATATAATCTCCCGAAGGTTTTGACCACCGCACTACGCAAATATCCTCTACTTTTGTTTCGAGCTGTTTTTTGACAGATCTAGATCACCATGACGTCTTCAAGCGCCCCCAAGGACAAATTTTTCGAGAAGGTCATCAACCCCTACCTTGCGGAGGTGATGCAACACCCTCAAACCATTGAGATGCGTGAGGGGGTGCTGCACATCCGCGATGTTGAGGGACCATGGAGGACCGAAAGCGTGGAGACAAGACTCGAAGTAATGGAGCAACAAGTTTTCAAGTGCCAGGGGATGGTGGAATGCGGACTCAACGCCAACCACATGATGATCACGGAGTTCACCAACAACCACAAGCTGGATGCCAAGAACATTGGGGAGACCATCTTCAAGCTTCACGAGAAAATCGAGCACCTCTAAGCCCAGATCTATGACCTGCAAAACCAAAACTATGAGTATGAATATAGATTCAAGAGGATGAGTTTGGCTGTAGATTTGAGGATCCCGGAGACTCAATCATCCTTCTATGATGGTGAGCCTATACCTTGGAGGACGGCTAACAAGCCTACATCATCAACAACTCTATCATCACCACCTCCGAGGAAGGAGACATAAACACATGGGTATGGGCACTCCCCTTGGCAACTGCCGAGCTTGGGGGAGGTGCCCCGGCATCGTATCACCATCACACTTCTATCTTTACCGTTTTTGTTAGTTCAATCCTTTTGGTAATATCTTGATCTAGTAGAATAAAGTTTTAGTATGATTTAGTTTTGAGTTTTGCTTTATGATCCTTCTATGTAATCGAGTTCGTGAGCTATATATATAATAAAGATTACTCTTGAGTCGCGGGCTTGGTTATCTTGCTATGATCTTGAGGGAATAAAAGAAAGAATAAAAAAAGGAAACAAAAAGATCATATTGATCTCATGGAGAGTAATGACTTCACATATGAAGAGTATGATGAATAAAAGTTGTTGAGAGTTGACAAACATAGTTTTGGTCATCGTTGCAATTAATAGGAAGTAATAAAGAAAGAGAGGTTTTCACATATAAATATACTATCTTGGACATCTTTTATGATTGTGAGCACTCATTAAAATATGACATGCTAAAAAGTTGATATTGGACAAGGAAGACAACGTAATGGGTTATGTTTTCTTATATCCGAAATAAAGTATATTGTCATGGATCATCCAACACGTTGAGCTTGCCTTTCCCCCTCATGCTAGCCAAATTCTTTGCACCAAGTAGAGATACTACTTGTGCTTCCGAATATCCTTAAACCCAGTTTTGCCATGAGTGTCCACCATACCTACCTATGGATTGAGTAAGATCCTTCAAGTAAGTTGTCATTGTTGCATGCAATAAAAATTGCTCTCTAAACATGTATGATCTATTAGTGTGGAGAAAATAAGCTTTATACGATCTTGTGATATGGAAGAAATAAAAGCGACGGACTGCATAATAAAGGTCCCTATCACAAGTGGCAATATAAAGTGACATTCTTTCGCATTAAGATTTTGTGCATCCAACCATAAAAGCACATGGCAACCTCTGCTTCCCTCTGCGAAGGCCCTATCTTTTATTTTTGACTTATACCTTATGCAAGAGTCGCGGTGATCTTCACCTTTCCTTTTTACACTTTATCCTTTGGCAAGCACATTGTGTTGGAAAGATCCTGATATATATATATATATATATATATATATATCCAATTGGATGTAAGTTATCATCAACTATTATTGTTGACATTACCCTTGAGGTAAAAGGTTGGGAGGCAACACTATAAGCCCCTATCTTTCTCTGTGTCCGATTAAAACTCCATACCCATAAGTATTGCGTGAGTGTTAGCAATTGTGAAAGACTAAATGATAGTTGAGTATGTGGACTTGCTGAAAAGCTCTTATATTGACTCTTTCTGATGTTATGATAAATTGCAATTGCTTCAACGACTGAGATTATAGTTTGTTAGTTTTCAATGAAGTTTCTGATTCATACTTTACATTGTGAATAGATTGTTACTTTAGCGTAAGAAATCATATGACAATATATATTCATGTTACTATTTTAAGAATGATCATGATGCCCTCATGTCCGTATTTTATTTTTTATCGACACCTCTATCTCTAAACATGTGGACATATTTTTTGATATCGGCTTCCGCTTGAGGACAAGCGAGGTCTAAGCTTGGGTGAGTTGATACGCCCATTTTGCATCATGCTTTTATATTGATATTTATTGCATTCTGGGCTGTTATTACAAATTTTGTCACAATACTTATGCCTATTCTCTCTTATTTTATAAGGTTTACACGAAGAGGGAGAATGTCGGCAGCTGGAATTCTGGGCTGGAAAAAGGAGCAAATATTAGAGACCTATTCTGCACAACTCCAAAAGTTCTGAAACTCCACGAAAGTCAGTTTTGGAATATATTAAAAAAAATTGGGCGAAGAAAGCACCAGAGGGGGGCCACACCCTGTCCACGAGGGTGGGGGCGCCCTACCCCCTGGGCATGCCCCTACCTCGTGGGCCCCCTAGCAGGCCTCCGGTGCCCATCTTTTGCTATATGAAGTCTTTTGCCCTGGAAAAAATCAGAAGGAAGCTTTCGGGACGAAGCGCCGCCGTCCCGAGGCAGAACCTGGCGAAACCAATCTAGGGCTCCGGCGGAGCTGTTCTGCCGGAGAAACATCCCTCCGGGAGGGGGAAATTATCACCATCATCATCACCATCGATCCTCTCATCGGGGGGGGGGGGTCAATCTCCATCAACATCTTCACCAGCACCATCTCCTCTCAAACCCTAGTTCATCTCTTGTATCCAATCTTTGTCTCAAAACCTCAGATTGGTACCTGTGGGTTGCTAGTAGTGTTGATTACTCCGTGTAGTTGATGCTAGTTGGCTTATTTGGTGGAAGATCATATGTTCAGATCCTTTATGCATATTAATACCCCTCTGATTATTAACATGAATATGATTTGTGAGTAGTTACATTTGTTCCTGAGGACATGGGAGAAGTCTTGCTATAAGTAGTGATGTGAATTTGGTATTCGTTCGATATTTTGATGAAATGTATGTTGTCCTTCATCTGGTGGTGTTATGTGAACGTCGACTACATGACACTTCACCATTGTTTGGGCCTAGGGGAAGGCATTGGGAAGTCATAAGTAGATGATGGGTTGCTAGAGTGACAGAAGCTTAAACCCTAGTTTATGCGTTGCTTCGTAAGGGGCTGATTTGGATCCACATGTTTCATGCTATGGTTAGGTTTACCTTAATACTTCTTTTGTAGTTGCAGATGCTTGCAATAGGGGTTAATCATAAGTGGGATGCTTGTCCAAGGAAGGGCAATACCCAAGTACCGGTCCACCCACATATCAAATTATCAAAGTAACGAACGCGAATCATATGAGCATGATGAAAACTAGCTTGAGGATAATTCCCATGTGTCCTCGGAAGCGCTTTCCTTTATATAAGAGTTTGTCCAGGCTTGTCATTTGCTACAAAAAGGATTGGGCCACCTTGCCGCACCTTGTTTACTTTTGTTGCATGTTACCCATTGCAAATTACTTTATCACAAAACTATCTGTTACTGATAATTTCAGTAGTTGCAGAGAATGCCTTATTGAAAACCGCCTGTCATTTCCTTTTGCTCCTCATTGGGTTCGACACTCTTACTTATCGAAAGGACTACGATTGATCCCCTATACTTGTGGGTCATCAACAGCAAGTTACTGCTGGAAAGGTGGGCCCCGTGATTTGACTTGCCATTTTATCATTTTAACTGCGGTGCTACGACCGGCGTGAGTCTCCCGATTCCTGACAACCTCCATGGTATACAGGTGCCTCTCCCAATGATCCACCATGTAGAGGCTGGCTCTTGCATGAGAGCCCACTCCTCCACTTTTTCCTTGCCTCTTTCCTCCACATATGCAAAAATGCCATGTAAGCGGGCTTATAGCCCACTATTGTACTTGCTCGTATAGGTGCTAAGCCTGCAACATAGGCATAAAGTCTGATGTGGCAAATTAATTACTCCCTCCGTCTAGGTGTGCAAGTCATCTTACGAAAACCAAATAATCCCAAAACACTTAGGCGCGGTGCATACATCGTTTCTTGTTTCTTTACATATCAACCAATAAGAGATGTGGGGTGTGCATGCTTTAATGACTTGAGACTATCATTTCATTGGAAGAGGTCACTCCTTGGCAAATGCAATAAATACTATGAAGAAAGAGATAGAGAGAAGTAAAAAAATACTCTTATAGCCAACCTTATAGGTAACCTTGTTGTATAAGTGATGACTATGTATGACGTGCCAACATCAGATAGCCTAACGCACCATGTTAAATCTCCAAGGGCGCGACCGCGCGAGCGAGGCATGGTAGGCGCGACCATGATACGGGCTGCTGGCAGCTCTTGGATCTGAGATCGAACGGTCGCATGCTAAGTTGCTAAAAATTTGTAGAATAACCCTCGAGGATAGGATATTCACCCATAGGTCTAGAATCACGCCATGCAACCGTTCAATCTCAGATCCAAGGGCTCTCGGAAGCCCGTATCATGGGACAATGGAAAGCTTCGTAGCACCTATAATTTTCCCGATGCTTGACATGACATTGAAAGCCATTTAATTGGGCGTCGAGTAGACATGACATCTAATTGAGCCCCCATAGTACTGTGCATGAATCCATTTATCCACCAGGCAAGCCACTACCCTGCCGTTCGCATGCCCCACTCAACATTTTTACAAAAACCGCTGGCAGTTCTCGCTCGTACTCGTCCCCGGACGTCCTTTAACATTACGGCAGTTCGCTCCTAGTCATCCCGTCCTTTCACATTACGGCAGTTCCACTAATGCTAACCCTCCTCCCAAATCCATGGCGTCCCAAATCTCCATGATCAGCGGTGAGTACAAGGTTAGAACCATCACCGGCGATGAGTTCGACGTCATCTACACCCGTTCTTCCGCAACGGTGAAAGGATGCCTTGCTCGCTTTAGACACATGTTCGAAAACTCAAAGGATGAGTGGGTCGCTGGGCTAGATGTTGAGTACACCATAGTCCTGCAAAGCAAGAAGACTCTAACAGAGGCAGAGAAGAAGAAGCCCGTCGTCATCCAGGTTTGCGTTCATGACTTATGCTTGGTCTACCACATATGCCATGCCGACGTTGAGTGCCAGGATTTTAAGAACTTCCTCAAGGGTGGCCGGGTTAAATTCGTTACTGTAGACTTTAGGAACGACAGGGATGTCCTGGATCGGATAGGCCTCATTATAGGCAACCCCTTTGACCTCTAGAAGAAAGGGCTGGTGCCCTCCCGTCATCAACCTTCAATGCTGACCCTGGCAGGAGCCATGGTTCATCCTTCGTACGGTACACCAAAGAAACCTCCGTTCAAGTTTCATCATGCATGGGAGTGGAATGTACTAGATATAGACCACATCCACTACGCTGCAATGGATGGCTACCTTTGTTTCAATATCTACAAGGGTTGGATGAAGAGCAAGAGTCAAGTGTGCGGTTCAAGCAAAGAAGTATCGCCCAAGAGGAAGAGGGACAAGGACGAAGTCGAGCACGTGCACGAGGAGTCCGAGTAAGGTGCAGTGTCGTTGCTCATGGTGGTTCTAATGTAGTGTCTACCGGATTAGTTGATCAGTTTAGTTTCAGGTGTGCTTAGTTTTATTTGAGGGGTGTGTTGTGTTGAGCCCCCAGCAGAACTATGTTATGTTCCTTCTCGTTACTTTAACTCTTCAATACGTACATACTAGTATTTCTTACAATTCATCTTTTAGTTGGTATAGTACTACCACTCGTTTCTTCACATTATATACGTACAATATATATGGCCAACATCATATAGCCAACAGTTTAGTTGTCAAAGAATTTTAGGGTGCTTAGTTTTATTTGAGGGGTGTGTTGTGCTGGACACCATTATTGTGACTCGGCCATTTTATAATGACACAAATACCGATGGACCAACATGCCAGCTCTCCCTCTATCTCACTATAGTAAAATAAAGTGTGGGGCCTACTTGATCCCAACAGCATTCTTATTTTCCTGTAAAATTATTCGCTTGGTTAGTCCTGACAAGCGGGGCCACACTTATCATTGTGAGAATCGGCTTATTTTTGTCATATAACATGGTCAACGGGTTTGACGTGAAAATAAGAATGTCTAATGGCATTTTGAGCAAACATCTAACTTAACGATCGCATTTTTGAGATATCTAATTGCATTTTTTAGCAGGTATCTCACGAATCGATGGCATTTTTGAGTAGTTGTAACTTCTAATGGCAAAACTGAGTAGTGATACACAACTAGTGGCATAAATAATAAGAACCCAAGAATTAAATAGGTATGCTAATTTCTTTAATATAATTTAGCACCCCATTTAAGCACGTACTAGCTTTTTTAATAGTACTATATACATAATTTGGCGACGAGCGCTCTCTATATGTACCACCTTTTTTCTTTAATTTCATCTTGTTAGTTTTGCTCCATGGCGCAATCCATCGATACTACTACTGTACAAAAGTATACATTTTTTAAAAGGCTAGAGGGTGGGGCAGTCTAGCTTGGTTGGTTTCAAGAGAGGCGAGGGCCTTTGTGGTTTGATGGCTCATTACTGCTGGAAGGCGGGGCCTTGTGATTTGACTTCTTGTATAAATGTGCCGACGGCCTGAGGAAGAGCAAAGAACCGTACGGTATACTCAAGTTTCCCACTTGAGTAGTACGACGGAGGAGCACGAAACACGGCAGCCCAGTGCCATATGGCGATAAGAAATGATCTAATCTGCTAGTCATCTCATTGTTAGCATTGTTCTATTCATGCCTCGCAGAGAACGTGACACGTGCGGTGAAACACCGGAAGCAAAAAAAGAAACACATGAGCAAAAGAAGAAGGAAGATTATCACCCCAAAAAAAGAAGGAAGACGCACACACAAGTCTGGGGCGCTGCTCTCTACTACATGAAGGGTTGCTAGCCACGGAGTCATAACTGCTTCTTCATCGCCTCCACGACCTGCATCTCCTTGCGCATCTCCTCCGCAATCTTCTTCATTCTGTCCATGACGAGGGATTTCTCGACACGAGCCTTCATCATCTGTTCCACGGCCGCATTACGTACCTTGGCAGCAGCCGGGTGCTCGATGCGGAGCTTCACCAACTCCTCCTTCTGTTCCATGACGAGGGCCTGCAGCATCTTCATCGAGGAACTACTATTCTCATGCAGATTCTTCCAGCCGGCGTTCTCCTCCTTCAGCAGGTCAAGCTCGTGGCAGAGCTTCGCCTTGTCCTCCTGAAGTTCCAGGATTTCGCCGGTCGCCTTCTTCTCCGAGGGAATGCTCTTCTTCAGTAGCATCACCAAGCCGGCGGTCAACTCCCCCTGCTCATTGAGCTCAGCGGGCATGTCGTCGAGGCTCTCCTTCAACAGCTCCACCAAGCCGTGGATGAACTCCTTCTGCTTATTGAGGTGCTTATTGAGCTGATCGGGCATGCCATCGAGGGATAACGACTCCAGCGCCGCCAGCTCGGCATGTTCGCCTCCATGGCTAGGGCGCTCCTGGGAGCCATCGCCTGCCCATGAGAGATCTTTCGTGGTCTCTGCATGGCGGCGAGCCCTCTCTTTTTTTTCGCAGTCTTGGTTGCCGCTCCCTTGTTACGAGTAGTTCTCGACCTAGAGCTCTGCATACCGGCCATGGCAAGGACGGACAAAGAAGAAGGACTTATGAGGAGGAAGGTAGAGTAATTTTCGGTTAGGTAGTTCCCCTTTTTATAATCTAAGTACTAGCACTAGTACTAAAACTTGCATAGTGGGAACACGTTCAGGTTTGGTACGTACTAGTAGGTGTGAGCAGGCTTGCACTTAATTGTAGCACTAGTACTTTGGAATGTGATGGGAACAAGGTAAAGATTAATTGATGGTTTTGGTTTCGATGCCCGAAACGGCTCCCGATGAGTTTAGTGGAACATAAATTTCAAGTACTCCCTCCATCTCAGTTTACAAGGCTTGCACGTGTATCTAGGTCATCAATGTAACTTATATAAAATAAATTGTTTAACATAAAAAATATATCATTAAAAATAATATTTGAAGTTTGTAATGATATATTTTTCGTAATGTATGCCTCTTATTAAGTTGGTCAAATTAACGACCTAGGTACACGTGCAAGACTTGTAAATTGAGATAGAGGGAGTACTACACTGCTCAAATGCGGTCACACAAGTCAGTGATGTAACTGGTCGTACATGTCAGACCAAGCCGATGTGTGTCCCTTCGGTGAGACGCGGGTCCGATCGATAGTCTGTTGGTGCGACCGACCGTAAAGTATTACGCGATGGAGACTTCTGGTTGTGGCTTCGGTTGATTGTCACGGCCAATCATTCTAAAACTAGTGATAAATCACTTACCATCTTTTTCCAAACGACCAAGTATTTTCACAGGAATACAATACATATAGATGGAGTGATTGTCAAGGTTTCAAACTGACATGGCGTTGCAAGTTCACTGCAGCAGCAACCGACTAGGTCACTGCATCGCTGGCGGGGAAGGAGGGCAGCTCACCTCGCCCACAATGCATGCCCAGTGTAACATCCCAAAATTCTAAATTTTGGAATGTTAGAATAAACAGATATATTGGATTGATTGTTTGATTGATTGACTGAAAGTGAGTGAATTCGAAATCTTTTGAAAGTTAAATGAGAGGGAATAAAAGGACTTTCCCAAACTTTCATTTTTTCTTTTATGATCTCCATGAATTCAAATTCTTTTCATCACAAAACCCTGGAGAGAAGATGACATGACTTCTTCCATTTATTTAAATGAAAAGGGGTGTTGAAAATATTTGAATGTCATTTGAAAATATTTCCAATTCAGAAACTTTAAGCAACTCAATGATTTTCATGAGAGAAGATAAAATGACTTCTTCAAAATATATGAAATATGAGTTGGGAGTTTCAAAGGATCAAATTCAAAGTCCTTTTGGGAATTATTTTTAATTTGGAGTTTTTTGGATTTTATTCAAATCATTTTTCTCCAAAATAAAAATATATGGAAAATAGGGTAACATGATTCCCTACAATAGAAAATTTGAGAGAAATAAATTTGAAATCATTTTGGTATTTTTAAAATGATTTTTATAAGGTTTTATTGAACCAGTAGCACTCTTTGATTTATTTGGATTTGTGAGGATTTTATTTGATGTTGGAAAACTGTTCAACTTGTAGAAAATCTTTTTCTGAAAATTTTGATATATTATATGCCTATATAATATTTTATTTTATATTTGATTTCTTTTCTTTTTCTCTCTGTTAAGAAAACTTCCTCTCTCCCGAACTGGGCCGGCCCAGCTGAGCCAGCCCAGCCCGCGCCGCCAGCGCCTAGCTCCCGCCGTGCCTGACAGGGACTCGCCGGAGTCCGGCATCTCCCCGCCGCGCGGATGCCCCCTCGCCCAAGAAAGGCCTCGGCCCCGTGCCTTTATAAGGCCGGCCCCAGACCCCCTCTCCCCTCGATCCTCGCAACCGCCGCCTCCCGCCATGGCTTGCTGCCCCGCCGCCGCCGGATCTCACCACCGCCGCCGTGTTTTGCCGCCGCCGCCGCCCCGCGCAGTCGCCGGAGCAACCCGCACCTTGTCCCGCCGCCGAGGACGAAGCCGCCGCCCATCGTGCCGCATCCGCGCCTCGCCACCGCGCCATCCCGCCGTCGCCGCACTCGTCGGAGACGCGACTCGCCGGAGCCACCGCCACCGTGGTAAACCCTAATCCGATCCACCGCCGGTTTTAACGAAAATACCGACCCCGACCGGACCAATCCAGATCGGTTTAAAAAAAACTAAACCGTTTCGTTTTTATTATTATTTAGCGAATGTTTTCTGCTTAGGTAGTTTTAGCGAACGTTTTCGTTCGTTAGGATTTTGTAACGAACGTTCATTATTTAGTTTTTTTTCTTTTTCTGTTTATTTTACGTCAGGGACCTATCCGTGAATATAATTATTTACATATTGGCCCCTGGTTTTCAAACGATCACAACTTTTCGCTCGTTTGTCCAAATCCAACGAAACCAACGCCCACTTCTTTGTTATGATCCCCTCTATCCAGTAAAACAACTTAAACATGTTTTTGAAAGTTTTAAAATTTGAATTAGAACAGATTTGAATTCAAACTTCGTTTGATCGTAACTTGAGTTTCGTAGCTCCGTTTGCGTTGATTCTTTTTGCTAATCGAAGCTCTTGACCTAAACTTTCCGATAAGGCCAAATTCATATAATTTTGGTACTGTTAGAAAATGTTTTCTGTTGCAAGAGTAATTTGCCTGTGTTTTGAAGTTTTCCGAAGTATCTTCTTCGTTCTTTCTGATCTTTTGAGTGATTACTTATGTGTGGTTACCATTGCTTGCTTACGATAGATTGATCGGAGTGTGAAGAGTAGAACTATCAAGAGTTATGAGTGCGAATCATCTTCATCAACATTGCAGGCAAGTTCACACTTTGATCATACTTTTCATTACCCAGTTTTATTGCATTAGATCAACCCTCAAACATTGCATGAGTAGGATTGATATCATGTGGGTATTGGGAAGTAGTTTATGAGGTAGGAACCTATTGCCCTACATTCAAACCTTGGGAGTTACTATTACGTTATGCTTATACTGCTATGCTATGCTCGTAGACGTGGATTGGGTTTGAGTGTATTCCATGACATATGTGAGATTGTTTGCTTAATGGTTCAACTTAAGGTGGCAACTTTAATACACATCTGGGTGGATTGGTAGGGGCACCCTGGGGATATACCAGTGGACTTGCCCGGACACCTGGGGATATACCAGTGTTGTCCTAGGAGATCCTGGGGATATACCGTGTGATCATCCTATGGTTCGCCGCCCAGGCTCAAAGGGATCATAAGATTATTCATGCTAGAAACTTCCGTGTGCAGCCACAAGCCATTATGGGCTCTGGCATAGTTGAGTAAGTTGTGTGAGCTCTTGAAGAGGTGGACTAGCAGATGTAGGGGGATTGTAGGTGTAACGGTCTGCCCGAAGTAGAGAGTAAATGCTTCTGAAAGACTATGTCTCGGTCATCCGTTTCTCAAACATCATGTAGTGCGAGAATCAAGCGGAGGCGATCGAGTCTTGTGGGGAAAAGTGCACAAACCTCTGCAGAGTGTAAAAACTAATCATGATTAGCCGTGTCCCCGGTTATGTACATCTTGAGTATCTGGTTCTTGGATTATCCTGTTGATCTCATCATGTTACTTTAATTAATCTTGTTGGGTTAATGATGATACTTAATTGGGATTGAGATGCTGTCAACCATCTCAATGTTTAACAACTACCATGATAGTTAAATAAAATTTATTCCTTTGCAGTAGGGAAAAATTGGCTTTTCGCAAAAACATTATAATCATAGAGCTTTTCCACCAGCCATATATGCATGTAGTGATAGCCTTTGTTCATCATTTCTCTATGGTGTGAATTTGCCAGCATATTCCATGTGCTGACCCGTTTTCAGGCTGCAACGTTTCATGTTGCAGGATATCTTACGACGAGTAAGTGATACGTTAGGGTTACGATTTCTACACTCAACTTTGCCGTTGGTGTTGATGGGAATCCACAACCTTGTTACTTCCGCTATTTGGATTGAGGTAATAGTATTTACGTTACTTTATACATGTGATTTACCTCTGTTATAAATCCTCGAGTATTGTGTGTGTCAGCATACCGATCCAGGGATGACACTTAAGCACAGAGACTTGATCCATTCGGGTCGGGTCGCTACACCCAGCGGCGCCGCTGCAACTGGTCCCGGGATTTGGCTTCTCCTACCGCCCATTTGAACAGTTGCACCGGCTGCTCATGCCATTGTGCAGACATGCACGTTCTTTCCTCGTTCTTTCCTCCGCAGTCGACTCCGTGAATATGATCTTTGCCATTAGCCCTAGCTCGAAATCAACGCGACGCTGCCCGATGCTGACATCCCTCGGCATCTCTCTCCTGAGATCGACTTGCGCCTCCGCCTTGTGCTGCGCCAGGCGCAGCTCCTTGGAACTTCTCCCCAATCGATGCGACGCTTCCTCGATCCGATTTTCCCTTGCTACCCACCACCTGAAACGCAGCTCTGGCATGTCCTCCGGCGCCACTGATCTGTGATTCCAGAGCAATGGATCCCCTCTAAAACACATGTGGGTTTCGCTCAAACGCGGCAGTGCTGTGGGCCGCAGTGAGAGGGCAGCCCGCGGGATCCTGGGATCTAAGGGATTATCCATGGCGGGATCCGGTGGGCGAGGCGAGCCTAGCCGCTGGGAGAGCCCTACGAGGCTAAGATAAAGATAGTACTACTCCTCTCCGTCCATCTTTAAATACAAAGGCCACCAACAGTAGCCCTGGTAAAAATTGATCATGCTGCCTGCGTCCTGGTTTATGGCCCCCTTTTTTTGTGCCACTTTTTATGACATGCATTATGTTACTTACAAATATGGTCAAAAATTGGCACAAAATACGAAGGAGACCAATGGAAGTACTAGCAATCCATGATTTAACTACTCGCATGCGCGCAGTGGAGTAGTAATGTCTTTCTTCTGCCCTCACATCCACTCAATTTGCATGCGCTGTATTAATTGACCATCAATGAAGTGAAGGACTTTACACGCGTCAAATTATCACATGGGGTGGTTCTTCGTACAAAAATGCGTCCCCCGTGTACCCGTGTGTGTGTGTGTGCGAGGGAATGAGTGCGTGCGTCGCGTGCGTGCACATCTTCGCTTCGTGCATGTACCGCCAGTGTGGCTCGGAGAGGACGAGTACATTCTTCTGGAACAAGTAGCACGTCATTGTGATCAATCCACACAAGGAGGTCGCGACAACGACTCCAGATGTGCCACGTGGCTTCCTGAACTGTAAGAGAGACACTGTGTAGCGTGCCATTGGAATCCTAATTTATGAGTTTTGCACATACACGAAGTACTAGTAAGGTACACGTGCATTGCACGCATCAGATTTGGCAACCAAATTATGAATAAATACCACACTATAGCATGTAAGCTCTGAGTCATATATGCCTGATGTAGACCTTTGTTTAATTCTTATAGTTCATCTCATTCAAAATAAATTAGTTTTTATAAAAAAACTAGGGCCTCTTTGATTTGTAGGATTTCCAAAACGCAGGAATAGGAAAAACATGGGATTAGAGTGGAGTGTCATCTTGAATCCTACAGGATTGTATGAGTGTTTGATTGTGCATAGAAAAAACGCATGATTCTTTCAAAGAGGTTTGAGTGGATGGGATGTTTCCTATGAAATCTAGTGCAAATGAATCCTATGAAAAAATTCCTATGGTTTACAATCCTATGAATCAAACAACCAAGATAGGAAAAATTCCTAAGGATTAGAATCCTCCAAAATTCCTTTGAGAATCCTTTGAATCAAAGAAGCCCTTAATCTATTTTATGATTCGTGGAATTGTGCGTTGTAAAGCATAAAGTAAAAAAAATTAACGGCAATTCAACAAGAAAAAAAGTTTGGGCAGTTATGATACGGAAGATTCTAGAACAAAGGAGAAGCACTTGTGTTTTGAGGTTTGTGCATTATGCTTAAGGGGTTGTTTGTTTCCAGGGACTTTTTGGTGTAGGGACTAGAAAAAGTCCCTCTTAAAGACTTTTTAACCGAATGGGAGGGACTACTAGGGACTAAAAGTTGCTTTTCCAGGACTAAATGAAGAAGACTCTCAAGGAGAGTCTTTTTTGGGACTTTTTGGGACTTTTCCAACAATGCCCCTCCCTGCACCCAATGCCCCGCCACCCCATGGTCTTGTTTGGTTGTTATTTTTCTGTATACTAGGGGTAACATGGTCTTTTACATGTCATTTAATAACCTCTAGGAAGGGACTGCGGACTTTTTAGTCCCTGGAAACAAACAGGGAGGGACTTTTTAGTTGGGACTAGAAAAAGTCCTAGGACTTATGAACCAAACATGGCCTAAGTTCAACCATGGAGTCTGCTAGATTGTACATGTGGCAAAATCCGGTGGGGGGCTAGTAGATGGTGCGAGGGGCCAAGTGGAGGGAGACAATGAAGGAGTGCACAAGTGCGAGATCGATATTTAAAGAGAGGGGGCGAGAATGTGCGTCGTTGCACGCAGTGGCGGAGCCATGAAAAATAAATGAGCTAGGGGGCAAGCATTGGTAATCCTTTACGAGGGGGGCCAATTCATCAACTTAAACCATTTTAACGGCAATTGTCTAATGATCACATTCATATTAGCCTCGATATATAGTGATGTTAGGGAGGGGTAGGGCCCTTGCTGCCCCCTGTCTTCGCCACTATGCGCGCGTCTGAGAGATGAAGCGGAAGGCATGGATGATGAGAGGGGGACGTTGGATGTATAATTAATGTGTGTGTATTAGCTATGTAATCCTATATAGAGAGGTATAGATTGATCGACGTGGACGTGGGAAAGAGGGTGAGACCTCACTAGATATATAGATTGATCGGTTTGTGTGGGAAACTGTGAAAGACCTAGCTATATATATACACACACATAGAGGAACATCGATCGTTGCGCATGCACGTGAGAGATAAAGAATGCCCGATAAGATGGAGAGGGGGAGGTGTGTGTGTGTGTGCATGCATGGGAGACCGACCGATAGAAAAAGATTGCATACATGCGATGGATAATGTCGACTGGTACCGTGTGTGCATGCATGCACGGGAGAAAGTTAGTGGTACAATTATAAAAGAGAAGATGACTGTGTGGGTGTAAAAGAATAGGTGAGGTCATAATCAATGTAAAGTTGAATTCAAATATTTGAATAAGAGATCATGATGTTTGAAACCCATGCATGCATGAATAAAACTGAGATATGCGCGGTGTGGTTTGGAAACGAGCATGTGTACTGTATACACATTGAACAAGGTCAGACTGATTTGAATTTGAGATATTGATGGCAGACATCGTTTGGCCACATTGCATCCGTGCATGGACACACTATTCTAATTGGAGATGATGGGTGACTTTCGCATCACATATCTATATCTATACCCCTATATATATTATATTTTATATTTTTATATAGTGTGCAGATAACTTTAACTTCGAAAGATGGTCGTTGGATGAGGCCAATCCGATGGTGCAGAGGTGGCAAATTTGAGCACTACTGGCCGTTGGATATCATCTAGATTCCACCAGATTTTGCCACATGTACAATCTAGAAGACTCCATGGTTGAACTTAAGCATAGTGCACAAACCTCAAAACACAAGCACTTCTTTGTTCTAGAATCTTCCGTATCATAATTTCCCAAATGTTTTTCTACATGATTTGCCATTATTTGTTTTTACTTTATGCCTAACAACGCACAATTCCATGAATCTTTAAATAGATTAGCTTTCTTATAAAAACTAGATGTTTTTGAATGAAATGAACTATACGAATTAAACGAACATCTACATCATGCATATACGACTCAAAACTTACATGCTATAATGTGGTATTTATTCATAATTTGGTTGCCAAATCTCATGCGTGCAATGCACGTGTACCTTACTAGTCTAAATGGTGTTTGTGTGTGTGTTGTGCTTGTTAAACACATTGCACGTAGTATATCATACATGGTTTAGATTCCGAACATCTAGCTAGAGCATACATCTACTATGATTTGAATTCAACATAAAATGGATACATATATTTGAATTTGAGATCGTATGTACATGTAGTTCGTATTTATATAGGAATTTACTTCTCCTATATTCATGTCTTGTGCTGTGAA
Source organism: Triticum aestivum (assembly GCF_018294505.1). Taxonomy (NCBI): domain Eukaryota; kingdom Viridiplantae; phylum Streptophyta; class Magnoliopsida; order Poales; family Poaceae; genus Triticum; species Triticum aestivum. The sequence continues at coordinate 98,586,518 of NC_057808.1, forward strand.
GATAATATTTAGATGGTTGTATAACTAACCCGAGTACAATCCCATTCAAACAGGGAAAATGTACTCAAATTTAGTCCATATGTTAGACAACACACATTGTTTTTTTATTGTTGAGGGAAGTGCAAATTGTTTTGGTACTGTACACGTTATGTTTGTTGTCCGGATTTTTTTTGTTTTTTTGTTGTATTTGAATGCATTTCTAGTAATATAGTAGAACGGGACATGGCTCTCTCTAGTGATGAGGTGCGAATTGTCTTTTTTTCGGTACACGTTAAGCTTGTTCTCCCGAAATTTCAAGCCGCGCCTTGTTATGCCGAAATTTCAAGCTAGCGTCTATGTCTATCGTGCTGCGAAACTCCCGCCCCTTCAACCCGCGCCTTGTTACCCCGAAATATTTCAGATATATCTTTGTCTCGTTGTGCTCCGACAACTCCCTCCATCTCAACCCGCGCCTTGCTATTCCAGAGTTGCAACACGCGCAAAAACTCCCACCTCTTGTGAAATCCCGACACGCGAAATGCCCGTGATACCCCTGAACCGAAAGAACCGCCTAGCTCAAATCGGTGGGGGTACTTTCGTAACTTACCCCACATTTTGTACAAGCGCGCCCCTAAGCCATGGTTCCCCACTCCCATCCCATCCGCCCAGCCATTCGTACACTGAGGCCGCGAAAACCCGCGAAGCCCCACACCCTCCTCCGTCCGCCACCCAGCCGGAGCCTCTTCCCCGACGACGTTGTCCACAGCAACCCCTCGACGTCCCTCATCCACCGTACCGGATGAGGATCTGTTGTCGATCTCGTCGTCCCGCTGGTTCAGCCACCCCGTCCTGCACCTCCAAGGAGTTGCCCCGATGTTCCCCTCATCTTTTGCGCCACCTCCATTCCCACACCGCCGTCTTCACCTGCATCACCGGAAGAGCATCATCATCACCGTTTCCTCGGATGAAGCTGAGGCCTAATCGGCGCCACCAAAGAGGTTGTACACTAATCGCCGCATTTTCTTCTTGATTCGATCTCACGGTGCTGCCGGCGCTCGGTCCCGAGCCGACACGGCGCGACTCCATCCACGGTGGCGTCGCCGGCCACTTCCTCCACGGCATTGCTCCCTCGGCGGTGACGTCCACATCAGTAGGAGCTGCTGCTGCTTTAGCTCTCGCTCGCGCTACTGCTCTGCTCTTGCTCTCGGTCCCCTGCTTCGTCTGCTCTTGCTCGCGCTGCTGCTCTCGCTCTTGCTCTTGCTTGCGATGCTGCTCCGATTTAGCTACACTTTAGTCGCAGCGGGGATGAGGGCTCGCCGGAGAGGTACCCTAGTATCTATCTTAGGGTTCAGGGTGGGGGCGGTGGTCGCCGACGGTGGTGGGGCGGTGGCGTGGGGATCGTCGGAGGAAAAGCTCAGCACGGGGGGGGGGCGCCTAGAGGGATGGCCGGGGCGGCATCGGACCGGCGATGGGGAGTGGTTTCAGGGCGGGCGGGGCAGCGCACCGCCAGTCGCGGGCGGCGGGGGCGGCTGTTTGGCCGATGGTGGCTGGCGGCTCAAGGTAGCCTCACCTGATGCTGCTACATGGCCAGCTTCCCCGGCTCTCACACGCGCTGCTGCTGCTACTGCTTTTCTGCTACTAGTGCGTTCAGTTTCGACAGTAAAATTCAGTTTTGACAGAGAAATTCAGTTTTGATAGTTAAGTTCAGTTTCGACAGTTAAATTCAGTTTCGACAATTAAGTTCAGAGATGAGCGGCTGATGTATTTTACATCTAGCACTTTGTGGTTGTGTATTTTACGTCATCTATTGGAGATGCTATTAGAATTCCACTAAGGCTAACGTTGTCTCTCTTGTCCTGCTTCAGCCTCGGCGTCGTACAACTCACCGGAGCTGCTCCAACAACGAAACCCTCCATCACAGCGGAGCAGTACCCGGGGCTCCATCTCCAGACGCCTAAGATCTTCTTCCCCTCCTCCGACAGTCAAGTCAGCCGGAGCATCCTCACCGACCAACCCAATCACGCTGAGATCGACATGGCTTCGCCAAAGAGGTTGTACACTTGTGGTTTGACTTAATCTCACCATGCTTCTTTGCATCCTGTGATCTTCCAATTCTTGTGAATCAAATACCCAGATTGGTAGAAATCCTGTGTTTTTAAATTCTCTGTTTTGCACGTGCATTCCTATCCTATTCCTGTCTATTTCCTATCCCTGCATTGTTAGAATCCTCAAATTCAAACAAGCCCTTACACAATTACTTCTGTTACAGATATGTGTCAAAGAAAACCTTGTGTGGTTTGTCCTGCTCCTGTTGTGTTGTGCTCCACCCCAGCTCAGCTGCTCCAATGACGGAAGGGTTCACCACAGCAGGGATCCGTTCTCCAGACTGTCTTTCGCCACCTCAGATCTTCTTCCCCGCTGCCGGCAGCCACGACAACTGCATTACCATCATCAACTGAGCGGATGACCTTGAGGACCACACGGGTCCGCAAGAGAGGTCGCACTCTTCCATGTCTACTTACGTTATGCATCGCTTAATATGATGGCATGCTACTTTATCATCATGTTCACCTATTAGACTCTGAGTCAGGTCCAAACTAATGCTGAAACTTGAGTTTTTAGATGGTTGTGGGGTACATATTGGAGCAGCAATCAGTACTATCTGTCTACTATCTGGTTAATCTCGGGTGTCTACTATGAGTTTCATGTTGGGTGCAAACAAACATTAAAGGAGCCATTATCTGTATTTTTTAACTAAAGCTATTATGTGCCTGCTATCATTGGTTTTGGGTCTATCCACAGTTTGCTACCATCACTCTGGATTTGTGCATGCACTCCTTACATAATCTCACTATGTTTTATTCATATGCATGTCAGTTATTGTACACAATGGAACTGAACATGTAGAGCAAAAGAGACGAGCCTTGCGTGGCAATAAAACTTCATGCAGACGTCGCTCCATGGTGGCCGCAAAGGCAGCCCCCCTCCACCCATTTCGGATCGTAATCAAGAGGAAGATAACTGTTCTAAGGGGGATTCAGAAGGAGAAGACCACTCCTATTTACCCCCTGAGGTCTTCGCTCTAACTTGGCATGCTAATGTTGGTAATATCATGCATATGGTGCCTTGCATTGCTTACTGTATACATCAAATATATCATCTGCTTAGTTTAGACATGCTTTCTGTCAATGCCATCTGTTTATTTTCTTTATCGTATATGTGAATCATGCAATGCCATCTTGTTTAGCCAGGCATCATATATGTGAATTTTGCAATGCCACCCTGGTTAGCCAGTCATCTTATATGTGAATTATATCATGCCATCATTTTTTTATTACGTGTTAAATTTGTCAACAATTTTAGTACATTCAATTACTCTTCCTGTGCATCAGCCATTCGGCACGGTCATGGAAAAATCTGAAGTGGAAACAAGGTCTTCAGAGCAGACAATGCTATCTCACAAAGCGCATGTCTTGCTGGTTACGGATAGCTCCTCATAGGAGGATTCAGAGACAGATGACTAGTCCTATCCCCCCCCCCGAGGTGCATGCTCTAGCTTGGCAGTGTTATGTTGCTCATATCGTGCATATGGTATCTTGCATTGCTATGTCATTTGCTTAGTTTAGACATGCTTTGTGTGAATGCCACCTGTTTAGTGTCTAATTACCATATATTTGAATTATGCGATGCCATCTTGTTGCAAGACACTATATATGTGAATTATGCAATGCTATCTTGTTGCAAGGCAGTACATATGTGAATTATGCAATGCCATGCCATTTAGCCAAGCGTCATATATTTGAATTATATCATGTTGTCCTTTTTTGTATTTCTCGTTGCATTTGTCGACAATGTTTGTATATTCAACTGCTCTTCCTGTGCATCAGCCATTGAATTGGCGACAGAGAAATCTGGAGTAAAAACAAGGTCTTTAGAGCAGACAATGCTACTTGCTGAAGCAGATATCTTGCTGGTTACAGATAGCTCTTCAGAGGAGGATTCAGAGGCAGATGACCAGTCCTATTATCCCCCTGAGGTGTATGCTCAAACTTGGCAGGGTTATATTACTCATATCATGCATATGTTGTATTGCAATGCTTAGCTTTTACATCGTATACACAATATTGAATGCCATCTCCTTAGTTGACACATCATATATGTGATTGCCCTCTGCTCACTTGCTTAGTATATAAATCATATATTTTAATTATATCATGCCAAGATGTTTACATAGACGGCATGTATCTGAATTATGGCATACCAACCCATTTTCTAAAGACATAATATAGTTATATCATCTCATCCTATTTACATAGTCATCATATTTTGAATTATGTCATTCTATCCATGAATTATATCATGCCATCATGATTCCATCGACGGCATGTTTGTGATTTATGGCATGCCAACCACTTTAATAGACACATCGTATAGTTATATCATGTCATCCTGTTTACATAGTTATCATATTTTTAAGTATGTCCTTCTACCCTGTTTAGTTAGCCATCATACATGTGAAATTGTGTCATGCTATCCTGTTTAATTAGCCATCATATATGTGAAATTATGTCCTGCTATTCTGTTTGGTTAGACAACATAAATGTAAATTATTTCATGCCCTGTTTTCTTCCATACTATCCATTGCACATGTCTATCTTACAAAGTCTGTACATTCAATTACTTTTCTTGTTTATCAGCCATTTCAATTGGACGGGGTGATGGTAGTGTCTGTGGGAGTAAAAACATGGTCTTCAGAAAAGATTGTCCTACCTGTCGATGCAGATAGAACCACGGTTGTACTTGCCCAAGAACCAGCCCCACCACACATAACCCAGACTCACGCAGATTGTACCCCTACCCAGTTGGACAGAGAACGAGCTACACCCCTTCTAACCCCAACCCCAGCAGATAGTAACCCAGTTCCAGTTGACACAGCACCGTCTCCACCACAGAGCACCCGAACACGAGCATTTAGTAAGGCAACTGCAGTGCCCAAAGCACGAGGACCACCACTCCGAACCCCAAGTCAACGCTTAAAGCAGTAGAAGAATTGTTCTCAAGTCAGGTTCCATAGCTATGGTTCATACTACTTTGCTCTTGCATCACTGTATTTACTCATACCAACTAATTTCAAATTTGAAGGATGCAATTGAAACTCCAATGGCACAATAGGTATGTTTTAAACCTGTTTCTTTAACGTATTTGCTTTTGTAACTTGCTCTATGTTGATTTCAGTTTCAATTGAATAAAGAGTTATGTTCTCATGCCATGCACATTACAAGTGTTGTTATTGCTGTGTAGTTTCCCACACTTATATTCTGTCAATGCTGCTTTGTCTTAAATAGATATGATTCGAACTGTATCTATCTTGATTTGGCAACATAAACTAGAATGATATAGACCATACAGTGACCATACTACATAGATATATGTTTGTTTCATGCTGTTATCCTGTCCACCTTACTACTAAACTGGTTTACCAAAATGAGTTTCATATACTACATTGTAAACCTGTGATGTGTTTGTTTGTTTCTCTTTTAGAACACGGATAAAATATTGGAGAAGAGTACCCCATTACGCAATGGTAAAGGAAGTAATGCAGATAAGGTTCAAGATAGTGACACATCCCTGTTGGTCTCCAAGAAAGCTGATAAAAACTATATTGACGACACTGAGACAACCCCAAAGTCATGTCTTGATGTAGTGTTCGAGTTACTGGCTACTACTGCTGGCACCAGCTCTTCGAACTTGCTGTCTGAATCAGTTCGACTTCTTGAGTCTCAAATTCAAGTTGAAAGACATCGATCAGATGTTATGCGACAGGAAGCCGAAGGACTGAGGAAGTCCCTGCAGAATTCAGATGCATACTTCCTGGTGCAACAACAAGTGCTGGAGGATTTAAGCGCCAAACAAGAGAAAGTTAATAAGATTGCTAAGCATCTTGCCAGCATTATGGGTACCCAGGATATTGTTTCTTGAGATCTTCAGAAGTGGTTTCAGTTCTGGACTTGTTTTGCTGCGACGTTTATTTGCACTGGTCGCCAACTTTGACGACTAGTGTATATGATATGCTGCTTTGTTCCCTATATTTGCACTGGTGGCGAACTTTGATGCCCAGTGGATGTAATATGTGTAATAGTCGTGATAGCCTAGCATAAGTTGCTTGCTTATTTATTTCCTTGTTGTCTTGTTTATTTGTTTGCTTGTAGTCAATGCAGTTCTTTTTTCTGCGGTTTGCTAGTGGCCGCAATAACCTATTTTTTAAAACTAGGCCACAATAACCATGGGCTACATATTTACTGTAGTTACCATGGGCCTCGTACGGGCTGTAGAAACAATGGGCCTTCTAAGGGCCATAGAAACAATGGGCCTTCTACGGGCCGTAGCATCAATGGGACTTCTACGGGCCGTAGCATCAATGGGACTTCTACGGGCCGTATGATCGATAGGTCAAACATGGGCCAATAATAGACCGCATTATGGGCCGTAAACGGGCTAGATTTGGAATCTTCCATTCATGGGCCGACAATAACGGGCCGTCGTTAATCGGCCGTATTTGATGACGCTATGAACATGGCCCAACGGATTAACAGGCTGCAAATGGGCCGATTGTATCCGCGGGCTGAATTTGGCCCATAGGCAGAAAAGGCCAATAATGGGCCGTAAGTAACCGAATGCTGGAAATGAGCCCAAGAATAAATGGGTCCTAAGAAGGCCGAAAGATAACACGGGTTGGAAACGGCCCAATGGAATAATGGGCCGTTAATGGGTATAAAGGGGTACATTGTTCATTGCGGGCCAGATTCACCATGGGCCGTTAATGGACCAACAGTTACAAATGGCCTCGTATGGGCCAAAAGACATCATGGGCCATACATGGGCCGGAAGTTACAACGGGCTGGAATCATATTGGATGGCCCAGATGAAGCTACTAGGCCGTAACTGGCCGTGAGTTAGCGGGCCGTAAATGGGCTATATACGAACAGGCTGTTAACAGGCTTTCCGTGGGCCGGCCCGTTACCTTTTGACCAAGTCAAAAGGGACGCCTTTTCACCGTAATGGGCCTCTGTTGGGCCGTGCCATGTGTCAACGTATCATAGGTGCCTCCTGTCCAATGAATGGATGACATCTGTCCCAACGGTGAGCCAACACATGTTTCCTCCGGCCAATGAGAATTTTACACGTGGAAAATCCTCATTGGTCCGGGCTATTAGCGGGTTATCGGATCCAAAACCAGCCCCGATAGCTTAACAGCGACCCGTTACGGTGGATGCCACATGTCGGTCACCCTTGACGAAAGCACTTCCATGACACGCGATTTATCGTCATGGAAGTGGACACTTCCGTGATGATAATTTTGGTAATGTCATGGAACACTTCTACGACAGCACAGGTATGACTATCTTGATTCTGTCATAAAATTGGCATGGATGTACATGCATGATAGAAAACATGACCTACTATGACAAACATGTATCATCACGGAAGTGCCTTTTTTTGTAGTGGTTGTCGCGCTGCTGCAATGCCGACGCGAGTGAGAGGTCGCATCGGGCGTGAATGCGGACGCTGCTTCAGTGACTTAACCGCAGGTGCGTTGGATCACTGACATGTGGGCCCAACGGGCATCTGGCCTGCATGTCAGTGACACACCAACTGCACCTGCAGTTAAGTCCGGTGAATGCGGCATTGACGTTCTGGAGAGACGGTGTGCGCTAATGTGTGCATCACGTATAATATAAAAAAATCCGTTTGTGCATTTAACGCAAAGTATTTCATTTTCATTTGGCTGACGAGTGTGCGTTGCAGCGACGAGTCTGTGGTTTGATTCCTCACATACGCATAATTTTGGTTTTTATTTCTTTCTCCACTGACAGGTAGGCCTGCATAGATAGATAGATAAAGAACACGAGCTAATGAGGCGCATGCGGACTGTTTGAGTGGTCCACCAGACAAATACGGAGCTATACACTAAGCCAGTGACCGTATAATCACCATATCTCGTATACAATGATCAAAGTGAGCTATCAAGACAAGTTCGATGACCGCCAATGCATTTTACTCGGTAATAAATGACCAGGATTGAAGGGGAATCCAAATTTCCTTCGTCTTCTGTCCTTGAGCTCTTGAAGAACCAATGCACTATACGGTTGTCTGGCCACTCCACCCAGAGCTGTCACCAAGCGTTGTGCACGCCACCGCGTCGCACACTACCGGTAAGGAAGCGATGGCATCCCGCTGCGCCGAGTTCCTCACCGCCCACGACCGCACACAGAATGGTAGGGAAGCGATGGCATCCCGTCGTGCCGAGTTCATCACCGCTCGCGACCTCACACCTATGTGGGCGGAATTTGAAGCTGCCAAGGCCAAATGGGCGGTAGAACAAGAGGCGGCCGAAGCCACACAGAGGGAGCGGAAAAGTCAGAAAGCACTCAAGAAAAGAGAGGCCCGCCACCGCAAGGAAGAAGAGGATGCACACGCTGCTGCGGAGAGGTCGGCGGAGATCCAAGCATGGTGGGGTGTCGCCCACAAAACTGGGAAGAAGAACGACGACGTCTGGCCAGCATGTGAGAAGTACTAGTACTAGTAGTTAGTGTGTGTGTGTCTGTGTCGCCCGTACGTTTGTTTAATTAATTACGAGCATGTACCAGTACTAGTTACTATTGTAGTTTTTAGAGCAAATTACCAGTACATTAGCCTAGTCTCAATGGAAAAATTCCTATCCTATGCATCAAATGGCATCTTTTTCTCTATAGGAATTGAGATGCATGTCATCTCACTTGCTATGATTTTCATATTCCTATAAAATTCCTATCCTATGAACCAAAGGAGGCCTCTGCTGGAGTAACTATTGTAGCTAGCAGTACTGCTGGTACAGTAGTTTTCTCCAAGAAGCTTCAACGAAGTCATGATGGTTCCTTCGTCCGAGCAACCTCACAGTGGGAAAGGTTGGGCCTGTGATTTGACGGCTCATTAGTAATTACTGCGGCGCGACGATGGGGGTGACTCTCCCTTGGAGTTCTGCGGGCATGGCAAGTGGACCAGGATGGTCGACGTCACATGTCAGCGAACGGAAGTATTCTTTGCGATATCGAGGAGCAAGGAAACCGCATGGTATAGTGTCACTGCTAATTTATATTTATTTTTTATTTCTGATGAATGCTAGCGTTTCAACTCTTACGACGAAGGACTGCCAAACACGGCACGTGCTGGATGTCCCACACGTCAGCGAAAGGAGTGGGACATGAACAGCGTGGTAGAGCATCTCCACTTCTGGGTTGGAGACCACACGTAGTAGTACTAGTGGTATGAACGATACAAAGTGTGACCCGGAGAGAAAGACACGTCTAGTTGGAAGGTCTCGGGGCATACACGTAAACAAATATAAAACCTAATATGTGCCTCCAATTAATATAGTAGTAGTAGAGTACTTAGGCACGTACTCCATAACATCACCAGGCATTGCACGTACAACATTTAGTGGTAGTAAGAGACAAATGCCTATATGCCACACATGTTCATACTATTTGTGCCTTTCTACTTCACTTATTGCGCTACATTACTCAGATTCTTACGTGCACTCCTGGGTACATGTCCGTCTCGTAGTTCCAGTCCCACGTGTTCTTCATAGATGGAACGATCCATAACTGTGGGCAATGAGAGTCCATATCATTGCAGTTAGTGTGGCTCCCCACGATGGAGACTCAACCAAACTATGGCCAGCCTCGACGCGGAGCAGTCGTGTGCACCCGGAAGCAGCGCTCTCTCGGCCGTCGCGCTGCTTCAAAGCCGGCGCCAGCGAGAGGTCGCCTCCGCTCTGGCCGGGCATTAATGCGACACTGACGTTCCGGGCGACGCTGACCGTTTCACGCGGGAAGCGCGTGCCAGCAAGGGAGGGGGGTTGGGTCAGCTAGGGCGGTCAGACACGGGCGCGGTGGTGGTATTGGTTTTGAACCGTTTCAGGTGTAGTACTGGTAGTTTGCAAAACTACTCAATTGTTGCACTCAGTTTCCTAAGAAAATGTGGTAAAAAATGTTACTCCATAGCCCACTTCCCTTCTCCTTCCTCTTCCACCGCCCATGCATGTCTGCGGGAAGCGACCGGTCAACCCTTATATAGGAGTGCTAGCACAAAACGATGCATGCATGACCACTAAAATTTCCAGATTAAAGCGCCGCTCCGGCGGGAGTATGGCGTATGTCGTTTCCTTCGGCCGGGCCATGGCTACCGGGCTACGGCGACCAGAGAAGAGGCGGTGGGATGGGAATGAATGCAGCTACTGTTTGGGTTCGCCGTCCGGCTTAAATAAATGCGCACCATCACGTGTACCCGCGGGTGCACAAATTGTAACATACGTGTCTGCTTAAGTGGGCGTCACATAACTGGTGTGTGTGAGAGATTCTAAGAGACAGAGTGCGTGTGTACGACTCTAATCTTCAGACATGTACTCAACCTTTTGCATCAGGATATAAGTATAATGGTATTACACTTTAGCTAGTGATTTATGTGGCCATGTTAAAGTGGTTGTGTAAAAAAAATGCCACTTCCTGCTCGTGATTTGCGTTATATAATTACTAGCAAGATGCTCGTGCATTGCACGGAACATCAATATGCATTTTTTTACAAAACACCTGTTGTGATTGACCCATGCAGGAGTAATCCCATGTGTAAAAACTAATGATATCTCGAGAACTTTATCGGAAAACTGGTATCTCATCAATTTCATCGGAAAAATGAAAGATGAGAGATAAGGTGAGGAGGAGTGGAGCGTGGTGGTTGATGAGGACATAGACCTGGGATAGGGTAATAGGCCTGACCTATACCTCCTACCTAAGGTCCTTGTCCTAGAAGCAAAGAGGTTCAGGAGTAAATAGAGGGGACCCAACGAAGGTGTCGAATGCAATCCACTCGACCTACCATTCACTCGACGACCCCCCATGTTTATGTCACTCGACCACTAAACCACTCGACGTGCAGAAGACCTAAAGCCGCTCCGCGCAGCAACGGTCGGGCATTTACTCTTAGACTTAATAATCATTTATATTACTTTACTACAGACGTTACCTGTAACGCTCCTTCTTTATGAACATTGAACTCCTTGTAACGTGGACTGGCTGGGGTACTGGCGCACTCTATATAAGCCACCCCCCTCCACTGGCACAAGGGTTCGCACCCCCTCTAACACACACGCATATAATCCAGTCGACCGCCTCCGGGCTCCGAGACGTATGGCTGTTACTTCCTCCGAGAAGGGCCTGAACTCGTAAAACTCGTGCGTACAGCTTCTCCATAGCTAGGACCTTGCCTTTACATCCTACCCCCATTCTACTGTCAAACTTAGAACCACGACAGTTGGCGCCCACCGTGGGGCAGGTGTTTTAGCGACTTGTTGGAGAAGTTGCAATTTTTCCGATCCCCATCAGCATGGTTTCAGGCAGAGGATTGACCGAGGGCCATGAGATCCATCTCGGCGCGCTCGTGTACATCACCAATGACTCCGCTTAGCTCCAAGAGACTCCACTCGACGTCGAGGCGCTCCTCGTCCGTGGGGCAACGCACTTTCGCGCATGCGTCCGCGGCGTCCTCTTGCGGCAGCCGTCGACCCAGTATCGGTCGGCTCCTGTGGCGTCTTCACTCCTTGCAGCCCGCCGGCACAAGCGTTCCCGTCGGTCGACGCTCCAGCGGTGGGTGGGGCACGCAGTGGCTCGCCAGTCGGCCACCCCTCAAGTCGCGGCAATCGAGCCCGACGAAACTCTCTATGGCCTGTTCGACCTGTCGACTGGTTCCGTTGAGACCGCATCCGAGTGCGACAGCAGTGACCCTGCGGCAGAAGTCCTGATGGTCAACGGACCGCGCAGTCCTCCTGGCTTCCCCCGTGTCGACGGTGGTGATGGCGGAGGCGATCCGTCGCATGCCCATGAGGAGTACCGCCCCGAGCCCCTCTCTTCGCAGCAGAGGGAGGAGCTTCGCCGCCGTAACATGGATGCACTTCACACTCATATCGTTGGAGAAACCCCCGAGGCCCGGGCCTTGGAGGGGGTGCGCCTGGCCAACTTGGCTGAGCGCACTCGACTGGAGAATCTCCAGCACGCACTCGAAGAGCGTGCTCGGCAGCGAGTTCCTAAATCCAGTCGACGTCAACTCTTTCCGCCTCCAACCCAGGTATATCGAACTCCGATCCAGAATCTCACGGCTGCTGCCCGAATAGCAGAATCGATTCAGCCTTCCCAGTCCGAGGCTGGTATGGGTTTGATGCAGATCCGGGCTTTGCTCCGGGCGGCGGGGGAGCAGAACACAGCAGTGTCACAGTCTCGGAATAGGATTCATAGTAGATCTATGATGGCAGACATAGTTCAGTCGGCTCACAGCCCAAGATTGCCTCCAAGGCGTGAGGGACGTGGAGAGCAACAGGATCAGTAAAGGAACCGTGAGCAGTATGATCATCGTCGAGTACCCACGCCTCCCCCAAGGAGTGGGTCATACGCGCCTCAGCAACACGATGACAGACGCCCTCACAGTGGTGGGCGAAGGATTCCAGTCGACCCCCGGGAGCCGGTCTTTGACGCGAGATCCATTCTCGTTCAAGGTCCGGTTGACAGGAACAGAGCACACAGAGATGGCCACGATAGAGATTACCCGACCGGCAGCAGGGTGCATGTTTCAGGTCCCGAGTGTTTCAGCAGAGCCATCAGAGCAGCGGTGATTCCTCCCAACTTCAGGTTGGCGACTGGAGTCAGCAAGTTCACTGGTGAGTCCAAGCCTGACACTTGGCTTGAGGACTACCGAGTGGCTGTGCAGATTGGTGGTGGTAATGATGAAGTGGCCATGAAGCACCTTCCTCTGATATTAGAGGGCTCGGCGAGAGTGTGGTTGAATCAGCTAGCACCTGGCAGTATTTATAGCTGGGAAGAGCTCGCTCGGGTGTTTGTCAGAACATTTGAAGGTACATGCAAACGACCAGTAGGGCTGACAGAGCTACAGTCTTGTGTACAGAAGTCGAATGAAACTTTGAGAGATTATATCCAGAGATGGATCACGTTGCACCACACGGTGGAGAATGTGTCTGATCACCAAGCAGTTTGTGCCTTCAAGGAAGGCGTCAAGTATCGGGAATTGAATTTGAAGTTCGGTCAGACCGGAGATATGTCTCTGAGTCGAATGATGGAAATTGCCACCAAGTATGCTAATGGTGAAGAGGAGGATCGGCTCCGGAGTGGCAAGCACAACACAGTCGCCCACGAAACCGGGGGAGGGAACTCCAGTCGGAAGCAGAAGCGCAAAGCCGAGCCAGCTGCTGAGAAGCCTTAGTCGTGACTCAAGGAAAGTTCAAGGGGAAGCCCAAAGGGCCATGGAACCCCAAGAAGGTAAAAGATCAAGATGGAAATGATGTGTTGGATTTACCGTGCCACATTCACACCAAAAAAGACGAGGAGGGTAATCTCATTTACTTGAAGCATACCACTCGACAATGTCGGCTCCTGATCCAGCAATTCCGAGAGAAACAGCCCAAAGAGAAAGAGAAAGAATCAGACAAGGTTGAGGGTAAGGAAGAGGACGGTGATGGTTACCCCACGTCAATTCAACTCTGATGATTTTTGCTGATGTTGAGAGCAAAAGTCGACTGAAAGTCATCAACAGAGATGTGAACATGGTCGCCCCAGCGACTCCAGTTATTTGAAGTGGTCTCAGACTGCCATTACATTCGACCGGTCTGACCACCCAACGCACATAGCCACCCTGGGAGGCAAGCGTTGGTGGTCGACCCAGTCATCGAAAGCACTCGGTTGACTAAGGTTCTGATGGACGGTGGCAGTGGCCTGAATATACTGTATGCGGAGACCTTGAAAGGAATGGGCATTCCGATGTCTAGACTCAGTGAAAGCAATATGAGTTTCCATGGGGTTATTCCCGGCAAGAAGGCTGAGTCACTCGGCCAGATCGCCCTTGATGTGCTTTTCGGTGATTCCAAGAATTACCGCAAAGAAAAGTTGACATTTGAAGTTGTCGATTTCCAGAGTGCTTATCATGCTATTCTGGGCAGGCCGGCTTATGCACGTTTTATGGCTCGACCATGCTACGTGTACCTCAAATTGAAGATGCCTGGTCCCAAAGGAGTGATCACTATCACTAGCAATCGGAAGAAGGCAGAAGAGTGCTTCCAGAAGGGCTCAAAGGTCGCTGATGCACAAATGGCAGTAGTGGAACTGCAGGAGTATCAAAAGTGTGCAGATCCGAGTGATTTGTTGCGAGCTAAGAAGCCTGCCACCGATTCAGCATTTCAGTCGTCTGGTGAAACAAAGCCGATTCATATTCACCCGACCGATCCCAATGCTGCTCCGACTCACATTTCGACAACGCTCGACTCCAAATAGGAAGAAGTGCTCATCCAATTCCTCCGTGAGAACTAGGACATCTTTGCATGGAAACCTTCTTACATGCCAGGTGTTCCCAGGGGGCTGGCTGAGCACCGTTTGCGAGTCGACCCAAAAGTGAAACCAGTCAAAGAACATCTTCGACGGTCCGCCGTACAGAAGAGAAAAGCGATCGGTGAAGAAGTAGCTCGGCTCCTAGCAGCTGAGTTTATCCAAGAGATTTACCACTCCGAGTGGATAGCCAATGTTGTCATGGTCCCCAAGAAGGATGACTCACTTCGCATGTGCATTGACTTCAAGCATATCAATTGGGCCTGCCCGAAAGATCACTTTCCTCTCCCCTGCATCGATCAAATAGTCGACTCGACTGCAGGGTGTGAGCGCTTGTCCTTTTTCGACGCTTATTCCGGGTATCATCAGATCCGACTGTATGGACCCGATGAGATAAAAATAGCTTTCATCACTCCATTTGGGTGCTTCTGTTATGTCACCATGCCATTCGGCCTGAAGAATGCTAGAGCCACATTTATGAGGATGATTCAGAAGTGTTTACTCACTCAAATCAGTCGGAATGTGGAAGCATACATGGATGACATTGTGGTCAAGTCATGTAAAGGCTCCGACCTACTGGCTGACCTTGCTGAAACTTTTGCCAACCTCAGAAGGTATGATATCAAGCTTAATCCATCAAAGTGCACATTCAGAGTTCCGGGCGGAAAATTACTCAGTTTTCTCGTTTCCGAACGAGGGATCAATGCTAACCCAGAGAAAGTTGGTGCCATTCTCCGAATGAAACGCCCTGTGCGTGTGCACGATGTTCATAAGCTTACGGGTTGTTTGGCCGCCTTAAGTTGTCACAACCGGTTTTCCAATAAATCATTTATTGAGAAACCGATCCCTTAAACGGACTAGTAGAGAAGAATCCTTCTTACTGGTAGACAAATTCTTGATTACAGAAATATCCAGGAGTACTAAAATATAATACACGGTTGAGCGGAGGCCGCTCAACAATTTATTACAAGCACGCCGATATTATACATAAAGGCGGATATGACACAAGGGGTGTGGTGGCATAACTACTGACTCGCGATAAAAGTGGTGGTGGGTATGTCACAGTGAAGTGGGTGACATGACTCCTAAATCTTACAGCTCATCGAGCGTCGGGGTGAGGCTCGAGGACTTTTATTTGGGTGGCGAAAGCGTATATAATACAAGTGACCAAATCCAGGGTCGCACGGGACTGACTGGGACTCCTCTAGGCGTCGGACCCGCTATCAAACTCATCATCCATGAGATCGCCTTCGTCAACATCTGGCCAAATCAACAAGCCAGGTGAGTACTATGAAAGTACTCGCAAGACAGTTTGGACATAAGATATAACAAATGCAAACATGATGCATATGAACAGATTAATAATGCGCACTCAGATAATAAAATAGCAATGCATGGGAAATAAAGAGGAAGTCGGGCGGTAGTCCTCCCGAAATCCCAATGTAATGCTGAAGGCCAATCGAGTGTCTGAAATGACTCCTCGGAAGGGTACAAATAAATTAGCAATGCCGCAGTCGGGCGTCAGGGCGACACCACATAAAGGGCTTATAATGAAAAGTAAACGACGGTGCGTGCCATAGTCGGACGTCTAAGCGACATCACGTAAAGGGCTTATATCAAAAGTAAATAACAAGAATGCCACAGTCGGACGTCTGAGCGACATCACATAAAGGGCTTATATCAGAAGTAAATAACAAGGATGCCACAGTCAGACGTCTGAGCGACATCACATAAAGGGCTTATATCAAAAGTAAATAACAAGAGTGCCACAGTCGGACGTCTGAGCGACATCACATAAAGGGCTTATATCAAAAGTAAATAACAAGAGTGCCACAGTCGGACGTCTGAGCGACATCACATAAAGGGCTTATATTTCATAACTCGATATATCGGTAGCTCATGAAGTTAAATCATTTCAAGGGAATACTCAGGTATGAAATAATAAAATGGTTAGTCCAACCACAGTAATAACATTCAACCGGGTTTACTACTCAAGCTTGTTCACCGGGGATTTCCACGGAGACTGACACAGGGACTGACACTGAGACTGATATGGATAATGTTTGGATACATTGACCCAGGTCCTTGACCATGGATACGATGACTCGGAAGGTTTTGACTCTGCAGAGTTTGTACTCTTAACCACAGCCAACGGATTTCAGTAGTCACAAGGGACTAGTTCCGTTTACGGTATTTTAGGAGAAACACATCAATCCAGTACACACCCATTCCACATTCCGTTGCTAGGAATCACCCCAAGCAACGTTCAAGAAAAACTTTGAGACGGGGAGGAGACAACCTCGCGTAGCATGGGATCAAATTTATATCGCGCGCTCTAAGGGGCGCCCCCCTCTCGGTCCCAACCGGAAACACCCATGCCCCCTGACCGGATGACTGGATTTAATCCAGGGCCATGGAACCCTCATCCCGGCCCCTCTATTTGGTGTGTACAAGGAAAGAGGTTTGCAACTTACTAAACCGTATTCTTTGCAGAAAACATGTGGCAGCACGGGACGGGACGAACGATAATGTGGCTCGGTCCACGTTAACGTCGGAGTTTATCGGATGACATAAGACTGGCATGCTACAACAATACCATCTTACTACCTCTCATGTCACCACATGAACAGGTCATCTCTCAACAAAAGATCACAGTAAACTTCGAACCACACGGTTAGTTGCCTTGCATGCAATGTAACACTCACCGATGCCCATATGCCATGGACAAACTATTCAAGCAAACATGCGAAACACCCATCATATCAAAGTTTCAAACATGCTTGCCTGGTTCGGAGAAGTCGGAGTCTAGCTCGGCGACGTTCGCGGCTCCGTCACCTCCTCCAGAATCTACGGTATAAAGAAACCGTATACTAACGTGAAAACCGTTGCGTGTATAAAAATTGTTCCAAAAATTTTCCAAATAAATACTATCAAAAACTAGACAAAAATATAAGACTGACAAAAAAAGAATCAATCAAAAAGCATCTTTTGTTTAAAAGATATAAAGGTTTCAGTCCAAGGACTAATCTGTGATGAAACAGAAAAGATCCAGGGGCTTGTTTGAAAAAGCAGAAAACTCTTCGGTATGAAATACGCCAGCCCAGAGAGAAAACACACTTTGCCCGAAGGCGCCTTCAGAAAACGGTTCGAAGGAGAAGAAAGAGAGGCTGACTGGGGGGTCCCACCCGTCAGGTTAAAACTCCAACAGAGTTCGCCGGCGCCCGAAGGCTACGGTGGTCGCCGGCGTTGATCCACGGCGAGGCAGGATGATCGGAGGGTACCTACGGGTTCAGGGTGTCCTTCCGCGTCGGTGGGTGGTGGACTTGACCGTCGGCGAGCACCAAGGCGACGGCGACCTTATCTCCGGCGGACGGTGGTTCGGGCGAGGGTGGAACTCTCCGGTGAGTGCTGCAAACTCCAAATTAGGGCGTGGGTCAGAGAGGTGGATGCACTAGGATGCTACTGGTATGGGTTGAGAGGCAGGGGTGCACGCACGGGAGTGAATCGTGCCGGATCCCGAAGCGGGTCGAGGCAGCCGGAGTCGGGGAAGAAGACTTCCTCGAGGCCTTCCCAGTGGCTTGGCGTGGTACTTGTGGGGTGCAGGGATGGTGCGTGTTCGAGTTCGAGCTCGGGACCTCCTTTTATAGGCGATCAGAGGAGGTGGCCGTGAACGGGATAATGCCGGCGAGCAATTACGGCGAGGCAGAGGTCGGGCAGGAGGTTTAGGCGGTTGGGCATCATCGTGGTGGTCCACTGGCACCGTTTCTCCACTAAAACCTCGGTCGGGTTGGGGTAATGCTCTGGTCCTCGACGGAACGGCCGTACGGGCACGACGGCGGCAGGGAGCGCGCTCCGCGCCTTCCAGTTCACGACGACGGCCCTGTAGCGTGCACAGAGGAGGGGACGGCCATGCGGTGGCCTCTGGTGGCTTGGGCGGTGCTGGACGGCGCCGTCCCTCGCTGCGCCTCTCTGGCAGCCGCAGCGGGCGCTGCTGCCGCCGCTCACGAGGAGGCGCACCTCTGCCAGCTCGTCGCCGATGCCCGCAAGCGTCCAGGCGACCGTGCGGCGCGGTGGATAAGAAGGGGGAATAGGGAGCAAGGCGCCACCACGGCTACTGGCGAGATCGAGGTAAGTCTCTGAAGAAAACGACACCTGCCACTGAAACTGTCCTCTGAATTTCTGAACTTCGACATTAACAGTGCCCTCCAGGTGTTCGACGATATGATTTGGGCACGAGGAAAATGTTTCTGGAGCTGGGGCTTGGTGAGGTGACCTCTTGATGCATCCAGAGGCTGCCTGAAATTTCTCAGATTTTTAGGAGAAGGAAACAAATGAATTTCACCAAATTTTGCAAATATGGCCCAAACTTGCAGCAAGCACATTTTGAAAATTTTGAACTGGAGACCAGTGGATCTTCCTGGATCTTGGTTGATAGTTCTAAGGACTAGCCAGGGAAATTTGTTTGGAGGTAAAACTCAAAGGAGAACTAGTGGTTCCTTTGTAAATCTCCAAGGGTCAAAATAGAGGGCAGAAAAGGTTTTTTGATTAGAAATAAATGGAGATAAAATCATGGGGGAGTTCAACTTGCTGGATTTGAAGTTTATCTTGACACCAAGTGGATAGATGGCTTTTGGGAGGGGGATTTTCACTTAGGTCATGGCAACAGGAAATTTTGAAAGGGAAGGGATCACTCCATATGCCAAAGGGCTATTTTAAAAAGAAAAGATTTTCAAAAACTTTCCCAATGAACAACATTTGTGTTGAGTCAACACAAGATGGAAAACCTCCAAGACCAAAGATCAAGTCTTGGATGAAACCAAACAAAATACTTGTCATAAAAGAAAATTTTTGAGAAGGAGAGTCCTTTTAAAAAAAATTAAATGACCTCCTTCAAATCAAATAAAGATTTTGATAAAGCCAAATAAAATTTTTGGGTGTCACAACACCTACCCCCTTAGGAAAAATCTCGTCCCCGAGATTTCAGCTGATCCTCAAATAGATGTGGGTACTCTGCCTGATGAAAATCCTCTCTTTCCCATGTTGCTTCATCCTCGGTGTGATTGCTCCACTGAACCTTGAAAAATTTAATTGTTTTCTGATGGGTCCTCCTTTCAGACTCTTCCAATATTTTTATTGGTCGCTCTCTGTAGGTGAGGTCTGGTTGCACGTCAATGCTCTCATGAGATACATGCTTTTCCGGGTTGCTCACACATTTCCTCAACTGTGAGACGTGGAACACGTCGTGGATGTCTGACAGCTCTTTGGGTAGGTCTAGCTGGTAGGCTACCGTGCCTCTTCGTGCAACTACACAAAAGGGTCCAATAAATCTTGGGGCTGGCTTCCCTTTAATTTTGAACCGTTGCAGGCCCCTCATAGGAGACACTCGTAGGTATACATAGTCACCGGGTTCAAAACTGACCTCACGATGTTTTCGATCGTAATAGCTCTTTTGTCGGCTTTGAGCTGTCTTGAGTCGGTCCCTGATTTGTTTAACTTTCTCCTCGGCTTCCTTGAGCATGCCTGGGCCGAAGATACGACTGTCACCTGTTTCTGACCAATTTAATGGGGTACGACATCTCCGTCCGTACAATGCTTCAAAAGGTGCCATTTGTAGGCTGGTTTGGTAACTGTTGTTGTATGCGAACTCGGCATATGGCAAGCTTTCCTCCCAACTGGTTCCATAGGTGAGAACACAGGCTCTCAGCATGTCCTCTAGGATTTGGTTCACGCGTTCCGTTTGTCCATCAGTCTGGGGGTGGTACGCTGTACTGAATGCTAGTTGAGTGCCCAGAGCTTGTTGTAAGTGATCCCAAAATTTAGAGACAAATTGAGTGCCTCGGTCGGATATTATAGTCTTTGGGACTCCATGCAGACAAACTATACGGGAGAGATAAAGCTTAGCAAGCTTCTGAGTGGAGTAGGTTGTCTTTACGGGAATGAAATGTGCTACCTTGGTTAGCCTATCTGTGATGACCCATATGGCATCATTTCCGCGTTTTGATCGAGGTAGTCCGACAATAAAATCCATTCCAATTTCATCCCATTTCCACTCAGGTATCCTGTTTGGCTGTAGCAGCCCTGTGGGTTTTTGGTGCTCGGCTTTAATGCGCTGGCACAAATCACAACATGCAATGAATGTGGCTATATCCCTCTTCATACCGTGCCACCAAAATCTTTCCTGAATGTCTTTGTACATTTTGGTTCCTCCAGGGTGGATTGATTATGGGGCGGTGTGGCTTTCGGTTAGGATTTGCTGTTTGAGGTCCTCAATGTTTGGTATGCAAAGTCTATCCCCGTACCATAATACTCCCTCATTGTCTGTGACGAACTCTGAAGCCTTGCCAAGGCTCATTTTTCTCTTTATACCTTCGATGCTAGGATGTCCATGCTGAGCCTTCTTAATTTGTTCCATTAGAGTGGGCTGTATCTCCAGATTTGATACATTGCCCTCCGCGACTATCACCATGTGGAGTTTGGCGAACTCCTGCTGAATTTCAGGCCTCAAGTTCTGTAGACTGTCGTTGCCCAAGCTGGGGTTCCGACTAAGAGTGTCTGCCACTACATTTGCTTTCCCTGGATGGTAGTGAATGCCGACATCATAGTCCTTGACTAATTCCAACCAGCGTCGTTGTCGTAAATTGAGCTCTGGTTGCGTGAAAATATATTTAAGGCTTTTATGATCCGTATATATTTCACAACGATTTCCCAGCAAAAAGTGCCTCCACTCTTTGAGTGCATGGATGACTGCTGCTAGCTCCAAGTCATGAGTAGGATAATTTTCTTCATGCTTCGGTAGTTGCCTGGAAGCATATGCGACAACTTTGCCGTCTTGCATCAATACGCACCCGAGGCCCTTCCGGGATGCGTCACAATACACTTCAAAACTTTTGTGTATGTCCGGCACAACCAAAATCGGTGCTGTTGTTAATTTCCTCTTGAGTTCTTGGAAGCTTGTCTCGCACGCTTCAGTCCATACAAATTTCTTGTCTTTCTTGAGTAACTGTGTCATTGGTTTTGCCACGGTGGAGAATCCTTCAATAAACCTTCGGTAATATCCAGCCATTCCTAGGAAACTTCGTACATCTGTTACGTTGGCTGGTGTTTTCCAGCCAAGAACGGCCTTGACCTTTTCTGGGTCTACGGCCACGCCTTCTTGGGTCAGTACATGGCCTAGAAAACCAACCTGTCTTAGCCAAAATTCACATTTGCTAAATTTGGCGTATAATTGATGTTTCCTTAATTCTCCCAGTACAATTCTGAGATGTTCAGCATGTTCTTCCGGTGTCCTTGAGTATACCAGAATATCATCAATGAACACCACAACAAATTTGTCCATAAATTTCATAAACACTTTGTTCATGAGGTGGACGAAATATGCGGGGGCGTTCGTCAGTCCAAACGGCATTACTGTGAACTCGTATAATCCGTATCTGGAGGTGAATGTTGTCTTAGGGATATCTTCTGTCCGTACCTTTAATTGATGATACCCCGATCTTAAATCAATTTTTGAGAACACCTTGGCTTGTGCGAGCTGGTCAAATAAATCATTTATCCGTGGCATCGGATATTTGTTTTTGATGGTGACCATGTTGAGGGCTCGATAGTCTATACACAATCTCAGTGTCCCATCCTTTTTCTTGGCAAATAATACTGGTGAACCCCAAGGTGAGGAGCTGGCTCGTATAAATCCTTTGTCCAGTAATTCTTTTATTTGCTTTTTAATTCTACCAACTCGGAGGGTGCCATTCTATAAGGTTTCTTGTAAATGGGGGTGGTGCCAGGTGCTAGTTCAATGCTGAACTCTATCTCTCAGTCTGGTGGCATGCCTGGTAGTTCTTCGGGAAATACGTCAGGAAACTCACACACCACTGGAACTTTTCTCAATTCTGAAATGTCTACCTTGTTCAACTTTGGTTGCCGTGACCGTGGTCTCTCTTGAGCTGCAACTTTTATTGTCTTGCCGTGATGATGAGTAAGAATCACAGTCCGATTGAAACAGTCGATAAATCCCTTGTTGGTGGTTAACCAGTCCATTCCTAGGATAACATCCACTCCTTTCTATTCCAACACGATGAGATTCGCCTGAAACTTTAGTCTTTCAAACTCAATAGTCACACCTTGGCAGTAAATCTGAGTGATCTGCTTATTCCCGGGGGACTTGATGATCATGGACTTATTCAAAGGAAGTATCGGAAAACCACGTTGCAAAACAAAACTCTTCGAAATGAACGAGTGAGAAGCTCCAGAATCAAACAAAACCGTGGCAAGTATTGTGTTGACAGGGAACGTACCGAGCACGATATCTGGGGCATTCTGTGCTTCCTCCTTGGTCACATGGTTCAGGTGACCCTTCTTGTGATTGTTGTTGGGATTGAAATTGTTACGCCTGGGGGCTGGATTATTTCCACCATTGTTCGGCTTGGGGGCCCAGTTCCTTGGCTTTGGGCACTGTTTGGCATAGTGCCCTTCCTCTCCACAAGCATAGCAAGTGACACCTGGGCGGTATGTAAAGTCCTTGTCCCTTGAATGGAAATGTTTGGTTGGCCTTAGAGCAGTGGTCGTGGATTTTCTCGCTTCATTCCTCTGAATATCAGTTTTGCTCCGGTTATTGCAAGCATGAGCCGTCTTGTCCCTTTTTCGCTTGCAAATATCCTCCAGGCTGCGGCGCTCATTCTCCAATGTAATAGCCTTGTCAACCAGTGTTTTGAAATCTGGAAAGGTGTGTACGACCAGTTGGCATTTTAGTGCTGGCGCCAGGCCGTCCAAATTTTTTTCCATCCTTTTATTCTCAGTCATATGCTCATCATAGGCATAACGAGATATTTGAGTAAACTGACTGTTGTACTCAGTCACTGTCATGCCTCTCTGCTTGAGGTCATCAAACTCCCTTTTCTTGATCTTTATAATGCTCCTGGGGATGTGCGCCCCACGAAAACCTTCCTTAAACTCTTCCCAGGTGATGTTATGTTCATTGGGATGCATGTGTAGAAAATTTTCCCACGATGCTGCAGCTGCTCCAGTGAGGTAGTGAGGTGCATAAAGCACCTTCTCACGATCTGAACATTGTGCAATAATCAATTTTCTTTCGATTTCTCGAAGCCAATCATCGGCCTCAAGCGGCCTATCAGTGTGAGCGAACGTTGGAGGACGTGTCTTCTGTAGTTCAGACAACTTGGATAGCGGTTGGTATGGCTCACGGTGATTTCTCATATTGATAACGTGATTCATCATTTCTTGGTGCTGCTGCTGGCTTTGTTCGAAAAGGCGGCATACTTGAGAAAATGCTGCCTCGCTGCCCTGCTGACTAGACTGCCCCTGTGTGAAGTTGTTGCTTGTCTGGGTTCCATAAACTTCTTCCGGCGGATTTGGCATGGAACGAGTCCAGGGACGAGGCATTTTCCACTCTGGGGTATTTTTTTTGCAAAAACTCATGAGAAGAACTGTGTGGCACAAGGAAAATTTTGCAAAGGCGAAAATTTAAAAGACCTCAATATTTTTCAAGAAAAATACTTGATTGCGTACGGAGAAGGACTGCTCAGTACATATCTTACACGCGAGTTGTAATTATACAATATATCACTCAGGATGTGCGTACACATTCCTGACATGTTATTTAGGCTAGTGCACTTCTCCGAGTTCCTACATGAGGCGCACACAAACTACTTCTCACCAAACCTATGTACATATAAACATATCATACAAGCGGGTACATCACACGGCATGCTAGGCGCACTCAGTTGGAGATGGTGAAAACTTCCTTCTGTCTGCCGAGGGTGAGACCTAGTGGTGCAGGAGACTCAACCTCCTCCTCCTCCCTAATAGGCTCCAGGCGCGTAGCACTGCGTTGAGGAGTTGGTGCGGTTGCGACAGGCGGTGCAGCTCTACTTGGAGTAGGAGCAATGACCTGGTCGAACTCCTCAGTGGTAGGCAGATGGTCGAGTGGCAAAGTGGGCGATTGGTCTTCTTCCCTTGGATATCAAGTTTGAGGCAAAGAAAGCTATCAAGTCCCAAGCAATAGCAGATTTCCTCGCCGAGTGGATCGAACAGCAACTGCCGACTCAAGTCCACTCAGAGCACTGGACCATGTTCTTTGATGGTTCCAAGATGCTGAATGGTTCCGGTGCTGGAGTGGTACTGGTATCTCCCCGAGGAGACAAGCTCAGATATGTTCTCCAGATTAACTTTGATTCCTCCAATAACGAAGCAGAATATAAAGCACTCTTGTATGGGTTATGTATGGCCATCTCACTCGGCGTCCATCGCCTCATGGTCTATGGGGACTCAGATTTGGTAGTCAATCAAGTGATGAAGGAGTGGGACGTCAGAAGCCCAGCTATGACTGGTAACTGCAATGCGGCGAGGAAGTTGGAAAAGAAATTTGAGGGGTTACAGCTCCATCATATACCCTGACTGAAAAATCAAGCAGCCGATGATTTAGCAAAGATAGGTTCCAAGAGGGAAGCCATTCCCAGCAACGTGTTTTTGGAACACATTCATACACCTTCAGTTCAAGAAGATCCTTTCACAGAAGAGCCCCCGCAGCCTAAGAGCGTCACAGATCCGACTGAAGTCGAAGTCCCGGCCGTGGTCGACCTGATCATGGAGGTTTTGGTCATCACTCCCGACTGGACAGTGCCATACATTGCGTATATACTTAGGAAAGAACTCCCAGAGGATGAAGAAGAGGCTTGACAGATCGTCCGTCGATCCAAAGCCTTTACTATGATAAAAGGACAACTGTTTAGGGAAAGCGTAACCGGAGTCAGCCAGAAATGCATCACACCAGAAGAAGGTCGAGTGATCCTCAACGACATCCACTCGGGGACCTGTGGTCACCATGCGTCCTCTCGGACCATTGTGGCCAAAGCATACCGAGCCGGATTTTATTGGCCACGAGCAAATGAAATGGCGAAAGATATAGTCGACAAATGTGAAGGCTGCCAGTTTTACTCCAATATTTCCCACAAGCCTGCGTCAGCCCTGAAGACTATTCCACTCATCTGGCCCTTTGCTGTTTGGGGATTGGATATGGTTGGACCCCTGAGGACTGGTAGGAGCGGCTTCACTCATGTGCTTGTAGCAGTCGACAAGTTTACCAAATGGATTGAAGCCAAGCCTATCAAGAATCTTGAAGCCAGTACTGCCGTCAGCTTCATCAGAGAATTGACATTCAGATATGGAGTTCCACACAGCATCATCACTAACAACGGGTCGAACTTCGATTCTGATGAGTGCAGAGCCTTCTGTGCTTCCCAAGGCACACGAGTCAACTATGCTTCAGTCGCCCACCCCCAATCGAATGGACAAGCAGAAAGAGCAAATGGCTTGATTCTCAAAGGACTGAAACCCTGACTGATGCGTGCTCTCAAGCATGCAGCAGGCGCCTGGGTTGATGAACTTCCATCAGTTCTTTGGGGATTGAGGACAACTCCCAATCGGTCGACTGGTCGAACTCCATTCTTCTTGGTTTATGGAGCTGAAGCTGTCCTATCGAGTGACCTGCTTCACAATGCACCCCGAGTCGAGCTCTTCTCTGAAGATGAAGCAGAACAGGCCCAGTAGGACGCAGTCGATCTCCTAGAGGAGGAAAGAGAGATGGCCTTAATCCGGTCGACCATTTATCAGCAAGACTTGCGTCGATTCCACGCCAGAAACGTGAGGGGCCGAGCCTTTCAAGAGGGAGACTTGGTTCTTCGAGTGGATCAGCAGAAACCACACAAGCTCGCCCCTGCTTGGGAAGGTCCCTTGATTGTCACCAGAGCTCTCCACAATGGAGCATATCATCTTTACAATGTCGAGCATCAAAAAGACGAGCCACGGGCTTGGAACGCGGAGCTGATCCGCCCCTTTTATACTTAAGTACTCATTCGGATGAGATGTAATAAGAAATACCTTTGTAGTTTGTTTATCAAAGACAAGAGCTTTACAGTCTTCCTAAATGGTTGTTGTTACTTTTGTTTGCGTCTAAAATCCCCCAGTGGGTGACTTTGCCGCGAATCCGTTTCGCCTAAGTTTGAAAAATCCTACCGAGTGGTGAGCAAGCCTCTCACTCGGGGGCTTAGCCGCGAATCCGTTTCGCCTAAGTTTGAAAAATCCTACCGAGTGGTGAGCAAGCCTCTCACTCGGGGGCTTAGCTGCAGTCCAGTACTCGCCTAAGTTTGTAAAATCCTACCGAGTGATGAGCAAGCCTCTCACTCGGGGGCTTAGCCGCGAATCCGTTTCGCCTAAGTTTGAAAAATCCTACCGAGTGGTGAGCAAGCCTCTCA
>NC_057808.1:98613773-98614146 GCF_018294505.1 Triticum aestivum
AGTTCCAAAAATTAAAATACCACCGAGTGGAGAGCATGTCTCCCATTCGGGGATTTAGCTGCGAACCTGATTCGCCTAGGTTTAAAAATCCTACCGAGTGGTGAGCAACCCTCCCACTTGGGGGCTTAGCTGCAGTCCAGTACTCGCCTAAGTTTAAAAAATCCTACCGAGTGGTGAGCAACCCTCCCACTTGGGGGCTTAGCTGCAGTCCAGCACTCGCCTAAGTTTAAAAAATCCTACCGAGTGGTGAGCAACCCTCCCACTCGGGGGCTTAGCTGCAGTCTAGTACTCGCCTAAGTATAAAAAATCCTACCGAGTGGTGAGCAACCCTCCCACTCGGGGGCTTAGTTGCAGTCCAGTACTCGCCTAAGTT